>NC_089744.1:59776598-59781598 GCF_040412425.1 Macrobrachium rosenbergii
TATATATACATACAGTATATATATAAAATTTCCTGTGGATGTAGTTGTGTAAATAAACATCTACAAGCAACATCACAAAAGCAAGTTAGTGAATTTTCTTACGCATTTACCAAACAATATTTTCCAAGGTCTCTTGCTGTACGTGGGTCAAAGGAATAGAATCATAAGAAAGCCATGAAGTTAGACATAGGTCCTTATCGGCCATAGGAGGGTCCAGCCGAATGTAGTGGTGGTTTGCACACGTGTTGTTCGAGGCATCTGTCATAACAGCATTTGTCGACTCCGGCACATTTGCTGTCATTAGAACATGGTTCTGGTGGTCCGAAGTTCCTCACAGGTGGGCACTGAGGTCTTACAGGAGGGCATACGCCGGGCTTCACAAATGGCAGAGTTGGAAGTTCATTATTACCCTCGCAACAGTAAGCTTGATTTTCGGGTGTTTTGCACCAATATCGACAGGTCGCCGAGGAGCCAACTGGTCCCACGCCTATCCCACCATGTCCTGGTAATATCCCGCCACCAGCCACTCCATGGCCTGGGTTTATAGCTTCTAGAATTCCTCCATGTAATGGGTCGATACCTCCAGAAATTCCTCCATTTGATGGGCCGATGCCTCCAGGAATTCCTCCATGACCTACAGGAACTGGGTGTATGCCTCCAGAAACTCCGCCATGACCTACTCCTGAAAGACCAGGTTTTAAGCCCACACCTGGAACTATACCACCACCTGCGACAATACCGCCACCAATTGCTCCTCCAGCAATTGCACTTCCATGCCCACCTAAAACGGGTTTGACTGGTTTAACAGGAGCGCCATACCCTCTCTTGGACCTGAGATTGAGAGCCTCATTCAAACTTCTGGTCAGACGAGTGGGCTCTTCATTTGGCTTTGCTAACACAGATATTGCCAGGAAGAAGATGAACAGCACCTGTACTTCCTGTAAAGAAATAGGTAATCATGAACAAAAAAAGATCCAAAAAGAAATCGTTCGCTAATGTATAAATCTTTGTTATTGTCAACATTCCAGTATCTCTGAACATTAGGGAAAAATTTGGTCATACGGTAGACTTTAGTCTCTGTAAAAATGTAACTACATATACCTTTGTACGCAATCATTTATTTTTGAGGGTAATTTAGTACTGTACAAACACAGAGATTCCAATAAACAATAAGGACAACACCCTTGAACCCACTGCGCATTGTAATTTTTTTTCATATTGTTTTCATGCACATCGCGTAGTACACGTGCAGAATATTAGTACCATGAGTTACCCAACTGCTTGCTTCTGCATTAGTTTTAATAAGAATTAATGCTAATCTTTTTGCACGCTGGAAAGTTTTGAAATTAAAGAAAGAACAAAACGGACGGAGTCAGATATCTCAGGAATTACTGAATTAACATGATGGAGCTAATTCAACAACGAAATTCATACAGGCAAAATAAAGTTAACAAATATTTCAGAAGTAAATCATTGCCTATAATGCTTGATAATAATGATACTTATTAAAGATCTTCAGGCATGAATATATGAAATATAAATTTATTTGTGTATATAAAAGAAAAATCCGTTGATTTAAAAAATATAATGATTACAGTACAAAAGTTAGAAATTAGTCAAGTTCCCGTCAAAAAATGTAACAGCATTTTAAAAGCATCACTAAAATAAAATAAAAAAAAAAAGAGCCGGGGGAGCTCTTCAAGAGCTTTACAAATAATATTATGATTATAATCCTCATTCCAGATCTCTTTGGTGAAATAACTTCTCGAGAACATACCTCGTAATCAAGGGATCTAGTCAGTCATCATCAGTTCAATAGGACTGAGCAGTCACCAAGATTTTGCCCTTCGTGTATGGACAATTATGGGAATGACAAAGATAATCACTCATTTCCTCGAAATGCTGGCTTAAAGCTAAAGAAGTTTAATTGGAAATCTTGAGTACTTTTTATTTTGTACTATCTAAACTTCTCCATGTGCACAACAAAGTTTCGCTTTTTTCATAATAAAAATATAAACATTCTTTACTAGGTAATTAATAGATACCAGCGCCACATTTATAATTGGTCATATGTGGAAAAAAGTAATTGCATAATACGAAAACCATAATATGTAAAGTAATAAGAGGGGAAGAGACGCATGTTTTTTTAACTCATTTTTATGCGAACTGTAGACTTTAAATGCTTATATTTTTACAATACTACGCTGAAGAATTATTACTCTATTCTCTATTCCGCCAGTGGTAATGAATCAGTGCAATTATAAAAGTAAACTTTAAGGATGAGGTAATGAAATATCAGATGATTAACTGAACTTTACAGAATTTTTTAAGCTACCGAATTAAAAAATTCGTAATCTGTCAAGTACAACATTGCATATTAGTGAATATGAATGAGTGAAACCCGAATAAAAGTCTCTGCATTACGTAAGAATTTCAAGGTGGTCTTCGTAGCGGACCGCTAATCAAAGTCAGTCTGATTCTCCAACTATGAACTTTTAACACATAAAACTAACCTTCATTAACACCAAAACTAACCTTCATTGTGGCTTGTGAAGGAGGCGACCGCGGTGAATGAGTTGCTAGTGGTATGCTTTCTGAAATGCCTCTTCTTTTATACGTTTACGAGAGAGCTTCGTACGTCACTTTTTTTCTTATGTCCCTTGCTCCTCCCATACCTTATCGCTTGATTTTGTTTCGTTGGATAAAACTGGCCTCGTACCAGACAGCCCAGGAGTTGCTAAAACTTTGTTTTCTCGTCGTTTATATAACTTTGCAACCAAAGTGTATCTACTTGTGCACATACCAAATATCAGAGAGTCCTTTATCCTTTCCATTTTCTGTCGCTAACATTCAGCTTCTGTAACTGACTGAACAGAATAAGTGTTCAGGAACACCTAGAAAGTTCAAGAGATAGACGTTTCGAAGAGAAAAGAATTTAATTGTTACTTATTTGAAAATTGCAGGTAATTCATCTGTCATAGTTTACGCTACTCTTATTGTTGTTAATAATATTATTATCATTTCGTATTAATTTACAATCAATTCTTATCTAGGATCCAGGGTCTGGACACATTATCCCACGAATTAATGAAAATGTTGAAATTACTCATTTCTAATCTGTTGTATTTTATTCTCAGGTTTACTTTCTGTCTTCATGATGACGACATTTTCTCTAAGGTGGAAGAATAACTCTTTTCTCCATCATAGTGTCATGAAAATGACAAAACTAAACTAAGTTTGTTCTTTTTACGAGTGACAAGGAAGTAATTTATTCGAACAAAATGACAAAAGCAATTAAATTTTCTCTCTCTATCTCTTACTTTCGAAGAGGAGGCTTGTCAGCACATTTAGGTAACTCGCTGCAATACGTTCATATGTAAATATGAGTATATGCATAAATACGCACACACACATGTATATATACAGTATATATATGTATATATAGGTATGTATTTATATATAGATATGTATTGATATAAATATATAATTATATGTATATATATATATATATATATATATATATATATATATGTATGTATGTATAAATATAGGCTCTATATATATATATATATATATATATATATATATATATATATATATATATATATTCTCGTTTTTGGGATGTGGTTATGAAAACCATCATACTATTGTCTATTCAAACGGCGACCCGCTATACTTGACTAACCTCTAGCACAAAATGCACTACTATAATCATCCGAAGTACTTTGGTTTTTCAGGAAACGTAGCCACAGATGCTTCTTTACTTTGTGTTTCTGAACTCTAGCATTTAACAAGTAAGCTTGGGTCATTAAACAGCGAGTCATTGAGACCCCACTATTATGATTGTAGAGGTTAGAAAACCGGGAGGATGTACCCTCCCTGGAGGGCGACGATATGATTTATGAATACATACATACATAATTTTTATGCAATATATATATATATATATATATATATATATATATATATATATATATATGTATATATATGCATCATATACCTACATATATATGTATATATCATATACATACAGTATATGTATGTCTATATAAAACTTACACGTCATTTTCTCTTCGAGAGAAAATGTTGTCCTTAGGATTGATTTCGACATGGGGTTGACAACCCCATGTCTTTCTTTATGACCCCAACCCACAACGATAATTTCATCTAACGACATCGCTTCGCCTTCTGTAAAGAACCAATACGCTTCTCTCACTAGTGAAGCAAGTGTCCCAATCACTAAACCATATATATATATATATATATATATATATATATATATATATATATATATATATATATATATATATATATATATATATATATATATATATATATATATATATATATATATATAAAAAATATATATATACACATATATGATATATATGTATACGTTATATATGTATATATATATATGTATATATATGTATATATACATTTATACGTATACATATATATATCATATATGTATGTATATATATATATACATATATGTGTATATATATATATATATATATATATATATATATATATATATATATATATATATATATATATATATATATATATGGTTTAGTGATTGGGACACTTGCTTCACTAGTGAAAGGAGCCGTATTGGTTCCTTACAGAAGGCGAAGCGATATCGTTAGATGAAATTATCGTTGTGGCTTCCATTCTTTGACTAATCCTATTCATATCCATTGCTCCATAACCTTTCTCGTTCACATTTACAATCTACGTAATAATCTGCAAATTTGCAGTTGCATTCAAACTTCCTTTTGTTTTAGTTTCTCTTCACTAACCCCAATTAATAATGTATCGTCTTTAAACATCCTCAGTTTCATATCCCCTTCGTGATTCATCCTCTTATACAACAAATTTTAACGTACAGCTGCTTTCTTTTCTCTGACTTCTTGTATCACTCCATCCATAAAGATACCAAGCAGCCATAGAGACATAATACATCCTTGCCTGAGACACTCACTCTCTCTCCTACA
>NC_089744.1:59786598-59806598 GCF_040412425.1 Macrobrachium rosenbergii
CTTTCTCCACTAAATATCGTTCACTTTTTAAACCCGTCTCTGATATGCATGCGGTAAGTTTCCTACATGTGTTTATGACATGTTTTACTGTTGTGTGGACGCACCCTTACTAACCCTTTCCCACGCCCGTGTCATTCAGCTGTGCCACTCTTGTATCATACACACATACACGTATCTTCTTTATATATATATATATATATATATATATATATATATATATATATATATATATATATATACACATATATAGTAGTCTGTATGTGTGTGTATGGATTTATATAGATATACATATATATAGATATACATATATATATATATATATATATATATATATATATATATATATATATATAAATATATATTGAGAGAGAGAGATTCAGTTGATACAAGGTATCCTTTTTTAAAACTTTGTCCTTCCTCCTTCTGAATCTTGTTGAACACTCAACTTGCAAAAATTACTTTTAACAGTCTTTAAAGGCTACGGGAAACGTTTGCGACGATGTAATTATAAACCATAAGTTGCATGTTATTACGTAGGTGTTGTAAAACTAAAACCGAAAGATTTCCATAACTTTAGTGAACATCAAAATTATGTAACAATAAGCATGCAGTAGCATATGTATGTGTATATAAGTGCTGAATTTTATGTTCCCAGAAAAGATGTCAACGAAAACTCTATCTTCCCCAGAGTTTCCAGCATAAGTTCACAAACAAACACATGGCTTCTTTTATAACATATAGTCCAGTAGAATTAGGGCTGAACCTAGAAAAATTTAGATAGATTGATAATATACTTTTTCTAAATTAGATCATCTTGTCACTTTGTATCTGTTGGGCAAAAAAAGTTATGAAGCAAAATATAAAGTACGTTGGCAAAATTTTCTGTTGCCAAAATTACGTGTTAATGAACTTCAAATGATCATAACTTGGGAACTATTAAAGTTAGAACAATAATTTACCAACCAAAATGTAGCTCATTAGGATATATATAAATAGGTTTAATTTCAAGGTCACTAAAGGTCATAAAATCATGATTAATACAAATTTCGAGAGGAGACAATTACATGCTCTCTGTGGGGTGGAAATAGGTTAAAAAAGTCAATTATGGCCTAAATCTGGTTTAGATTATATAGTTGCATTGTTTTAACCCATCCATATTCAAATATTAGTCATTGTTAAAGGAAAGAAAACAATTACATTTTTACCAAAAATTTTTGTCCCAAAATTTACGTGTAACTAAAATTAAAACCATCATAAGTTGGGACCTATGGAAGATGCAACGTTAAGACCCCCTAAAATGTAGCTTTTTGATGGGCTCTTTTGTTTCATATAAGAAAAAACATTATTGAACATGATAACAAGGTCAATAAGGTTTGAAAGGTCACTTTGACCCCCACAAATTTCTAAAAAAAAAATTTTATATATTCACACGTGCTTTTCATTGGTGTATCTTGTGAAATTCTGTCTGTTTATCAAAACAACTTTATGGTATTCATTAAAATTGAAGCTAATTGCAAACAACCCAAAAATAAATGTAGAACAATTATAATAAAGCAAAAATGTAGTTTCAACCGAGAAATTTTATCATATTCAAATTGTTTTAAAATACTCGGTATTTCATTGATGGTTTATAAATAATCAAACCACAAAAGAGTATTAGAGTTACATTGTATAAACATTCTAAAAAAGTTATAGGAGTAAATCTAACAAAATGGAAATGTGAGTAATTCACCATATTCTAACTTTTGATTGTACCAGATAAATGAAGCTCTACTGTAGAGATTCATTTTCACATATCTCTGAGTCTTCAGATTCTGGTACATTGGAGCACGTGATTCCATGACAATCTTTACATGACGGTGTACATTGCAAACCAGCTTTTCTACAGGAACATCCGTTTCCACATTGTCCTTTACAACCGCAGCGAATAATTTTCAATAACTCTGCCCGACCAGCGGCAATATCAGTCATGATGGGTCTAAACTTAACATTACACATTTGCCAGCCCCAACTAAGTGGTTCAGTATCAGTATCACAAAGTGCCTTCCAAACCTGGATTTGATGATAGACACTCAGTCCATGATAGAAGAATGCTGCTCTTGGAGAAGGAGGAAGCAAAGCAAGGTCAATTTTAGATCTATCAGTAGCCACCATTGCATCATACTTTTCTCTCCTTATTTGCTGCAAGGTACATGTTGGAGAGTACAAGAGCTCAAAAACTCTTACAGCTGCACTACCAATATCTTGGCAATCCATATCTTCTAAGTAGAACTGGTCTGCAATCTGTTGCAACTTGCATGAATTTTTCAATTTGGACAGAATTGATGTTTTTCCAAATTTGTATGTAATGGAAGTAGTGGCACACCCAGTAAAGGTGTGAACAAATAAAATGTATTTTATGTGTACTTTATTACAAGCTTCAATGATGTCATTGATCCTATAAGAGATACGCTCCTGTGTGTCCTTAAGCGCTCTCATGGTCTTCAAGAAAATGTCGTGACAGTCATTATGAAAGTATACATGATGAAGGAGAAGACAGAGGATATCAGTATCATCAACCAGAATTGTAACTGGTTTATCAACAACATTCAGAGCTGTCTTGATGATGGTAGTGTCTGCATCGCCTGGACAATAAACAACTCGGAAACCATTTTCCTCTAATTTCTTACCTAGACAATCTATAAAACTTTTCTTGTTAACATAGCTACTTAAGAATTCTGTTCGATCACACTGGCAAAGATTATCGTCATGGATCTGCTCAACTTGGGATACTTTGGCTGACCTTGATTTGTGAGTAGAATCTTAGTTGAGGATGCATATCCATCAAATACCACAACATTGATTCTTAGGTTTTGACATTTGACAATATACGTCTGAAAAATTCTGCTGAACATCTCATTTCTCTTCCAATGACAACACCAAAGTAAAGCTTCTCCATCAGCCACAACTGTACCACCAGAAGCTTCTCTTGGTGTAACTGGTTGCAAAAGATGATTTTTCAGTGTAGCTTTATCCTTAGCAGCTCTCATAACACCTCCTGCAAACAAAGGTGTGGGATATGGTGTTAGCTCATAATAAAAGTAACTTCCTATCTCTGTTTCTGGTTTTCTCCCTACAGCAACCAATAAACGCAACTGATATTGAAGAATAAAGGCCTTGCAAGTTTGAGACTTTTTTTTTTCTTGAATGTGCAGTCAGTAAATGATTTGCCATCTAAACTTTGCGGAATTGAAGCACCAGTTTCTTCAGCACGATCACAACTTACATTATTGCTTTCGTCAATAAGTCCTGAATCGAGGCATACCAGTTTTTCATCACTATTGAAAGGGTTGTGACTCCGAAACCATGTGAGAATTTTGACAAAGTCATCACTGTCACGCTGAATGCGCCCTGGAAGCATTTCTTTGTGCTTTTCAAGAGAATTGTTCACTGAAGTTAACTCTTCTATGGCTTCACTTACTTCTGCACAACGATGCATAGTTTTTGTCTATACATTTAATACATTTTCTGTCATACCTGTAGTAATGACTCCTCCTCTTCCTTTTAAAGATCTCATCAAAATTTGCTCTATAGACAAATCAGTCCAAATACCTGACCAGGTCTTTTCTGAATGCCTCACAAATTCCACACTCTCTCCATATTTCTCTTTAAGTTTAATTTTAGTCATTTTTATGCAGTAAACCTCTTCACTTTGTTTTTCCATTAGTTCTTGAAATTATTTAACAGTATATAATTCCATATCATCCTCCAAAATCTGACATGTCTTTTCAAAAGCATCAACTTTTCTAATAGATTTAGGTCTTCCTTTCGGTGAATACTTAGGTAGAGGATTTTCAAAACTTGACCTGCACGACTTATGATATGTAGCCTCTGCTGCAACAAGATCACCAAACTCAAAAGCCTTCTTTCTATACTTTTTGCAAAATTATTCTCTCTAACCTTACATAACTCATGGGTCTTAATGAAGATTTTTGTATCATTTGGGGATACTTCCTCAAAGTCTCATCTATATCGATGTTTTCGATCAAAAATACAGGCTTTTCCATAGTAAAAACACTGACCTTTAAAATTAAATTTTTGAACTTCTGATCTTGAAATACGCTTAGAAGAACCTGGCTCATTTTCCACTGTGGCCTTACGTTTTGCACGTGATTTGTTTTTATAGGAGAGTTCGAGAAGACAAGTGTATACAAGTTGGCACATGATGCTTTGTGGCTAAGGTATCCAATTTTAGTTTGTGGCATGTTCAGTTATGGTATCTAAGGGGTGTTTTCTGCCATCACCACCCTGAAATCTGGAAGCCACATGATTCAAAGGATCACCATCTCTGGAGCCATCTCCACAATAAACACACACTTTCTCTTCATCTGGCACTGCTTCCATCATACTTTAGTCATGTTTACTCATTCTTAGGTCCCTGAAATAAGAAAATAAAGTAGCATATGTTGTGAAATTTAAGCAGTATTAACAGGAACTTTTAATGCAAATGTAATATGAAAAAGTTTTAAATTTGCAGTAGTCAAATATTTGCGACCTTTAGTTACCTTGAAATTAACCTCAATGATATTATATCTAATATCAAACGAAAGTGCTCATCACAAGCTACATTTTGGTGGGTGAATCGTTATGATAATTCGAAGTTCATTAACACGTAATTTTGGCGACAGAAAATTTTGCCCACGTACTTTACATTTTGCCTCATAACATTTTTTGCTCAACAGATACAAAGTGACAAGATGCACCATCGAAAAACTCATAAAATTCTGATTTAGAAAAAGCATATTGTAAATTTATCTAAATTTTTTCTAGGTTAGCCATTTTTTTGCCCAAAGTTTACTGGATTAATATTCGAGAAATTAAGATTAGCTAGATATATGTACTTCTTCCTATAACAGAAAGAAATCCATTTGATTAAAATATCTTAAAATATACCTGTACGTTGCTTCATTTAATGAGAAATTCATATTTCCTAGAATCTGTCACAATGGCACGAGATGCCTTGCCGCAGCAAAATTAAAGTGACTCATCACGGGATTTCCGTAGCACCTCGATCGATCGTACTTACTGAAGTCTGTACGGTGCATAGAGAATATCCGTATAATATAATTGCAAACAATGTTAGAAAATGAACAGCGAATAACCTTGATAAACCAGAACATCAAAAGGAATGTGTTATTCCGGTAGGTAGAATGACCGAGAAGAAAATCAGCGTATTAACACACACAGATTTTGTACATTTTCTGGATATAATCACAAGTACATTATTCAGTCATTCATTTATTGATGAAGTGATTAAATGAAAGGCACCAAGACAGACAGACAGAGGAAGTTCTTGGATGCTTTCTTTAGCCAAGAAATGTAAAAACAAAAAGTATGCAAAAGTTTCCGAAGTAATTTTCAGAATAATATTTGTAATTTAGAAAATTGTTACTCGTTTTATTATCACACACACACACACACACATATATATATATATATATATATATATATATATATATATATATATATATATATATATATATATATATATATATATAAACTTCAAGATTTAAAATTCTATGAAACTATTTCCCAATCGTTTCCTTTCAAGTTTTAGATAGCTCATACCTCGCACCTCCACCGGAAACCAAAAGATTTTTAGCTGCTGAATAGCAATCTTCTTATGTAAGGTTTCCATTTGAGGTAGTTATGCTAATGGTTCGTAAAAAATTATATATGTATATATATGTATGTGTATATATATATATATATATATATATATATATATATATATATATATATATATATATATATATCTTCTTCTTCTTCTTTTAACGTGCTTTTATTCCCATTTTTGTATGGGGTAAGCATGATGCCTTCTTTTGAAGGACTTTTGATTTGGCTTTGGGGGTAGACCTGTGGTCTCGATCGGCTGCCCTGCCTGACATCGCTTAGACCCCGGTACGTATGTTTCATGTATCATACCCGACCCAACGCCCTTTCTTCCCAGCAGCGAGAAGTTATTGCGCGGGTGTGGCGAGAGTTCGAGACGTGTGAGATGTTTGTTATGTTTTTAGAAGGTGTTGTAGTGGCTTTGTTTTGTGTGTGTATTTAGTCTGTAACATCCATTTGCTTTTTAAGCAAACCTATCCGTTGATTACATATATAATCCCGGGATGTCTACACGGATAGCAAAAGTGTCTGCCTCTCTGATCAGTCGGCTGCGGGTTTTGAACCCGCGCCACAGACCTCTACGAAGTCCGAAGCTGCTGCTGTAACCGACTGAGCCACCTGAGGCTCTCATATATATATATATATATATATATATATATATATATATATATATATATATATATATATATATATGTGTGTGTGTGTGTGTGTGTGTGTGTGTGTGTGTAATTTTTCATGAACCTCAAATGGAAATCTTACATAAAAAGATTTCTATTCGATAGCTGTATGTATGTGTGTATATTTGTTGGGGGTTGGGGGGGCTGAGTGGATGCGTGCGTGTGCATTTGAAATCTCACACATAAGCAGCTTTTAAGTCACAAAGTGAAGTTTTCTAATTCTTCAAGGACAAGAGGGGCAACTGAGTATTTCTAGAGACACTGAAGGCCCGGTGGTAAAGTGACAACTTTTTTTCAAGAGAGAACGTACTTATGCAGAAATGTTTTAGTCTAGAAAGTCTGTTAACGATAATAACTCTTAATATTCTAGAGAAACGTTAGAAAATTCACACTGAACATAGGAAACTCTTCTTCACCTCAATTTACTCTCAAAACTGATTTTGATTAATTTTTTTCCTAGGAAATTCTATCGTTTATAGTCGTTGTAAACGTATAATTTATTTTTGTACTTGCAAAAATAAATGAAACTGTATGAGATCAGTGACATGTGGTCCAAGAAAGATAACAAGCATACGGTAAATTTAATATTACTGAACCAGTATCATTCGCATAGAGGAGAACTGATGCTTCCAAACTGAGTATATATTTGGATTCTCGATGTTGCAGTTTCACTAAAGTCTTTTACAAACTTTGAGCAAATTTAGCATTATCTTGACAGCTATCACCCTGTCGATATTACGTTATTATTATTAGCAGTAGATGAAGGGAACTTATTTGTTTTCGTTTTGTATCGCGAATAATTTACATGTTTTACAGTACAATGTACAGAGAGGCATTTTGTTAACTAAGATCCTTTTGTGAAGGTTCGATTTCGTTTTTATGAGGCCCTTTTTATACCCGATGGCTGCAACAAATGACTTCATTGTGAAAGGCAGGTCTTTTGTTTTCAGTGAAAATTCTTGTTGAATATCTACCTGTTTTCTCCACATATGATTTACTGCAAACATTTCAGAGGATTACTTTTACTCATGGTCATTTCCCGACGGTTGAGTCCTCAGGTACGAATTTGTTTATGCAGACTTTTTTCGTAATGATTTTATTATAGCCAATGACAAACGTTTCATATTTAATTTATAATTATGGAAATAGCCTATAGGAAAGCTTCCAATTTTATGTTGCATGGGTTTAGAGTAAACAGTGAAAGAGAATTTACGCGTTATAGCTATTCTAATTTTTGTAATGATACTGGAATTTGTCTTACTGGTCTAGACTATCTAAACTTAAAAAAAAAAATTACAAAAAATTGTTATCTGAGATTCAAAAAATAAAACTGATAAATGTTTATTGCAGACTTATGCACTGCTGCCAAATCTCGATTGCAATACAAGAAGTTTACAATATACAGAGGGTACTCACACATACCCTAAGCAATGTAAAATAATCCTCGAGAGCTTTTTTTTTTATAAAATACATCCTCTATAATATCACTTATGACATTTATTATTTGGTGTTTTGCTCCATATTGCTGACTTGGAAATATAACTTTTATATTGGAAATTAAATAATTTATTGCAATTCTTCTTACATAAGCCAAATGAATATTCTAAAACCCAATCATCCCCATTCTAATGGCAAAAAAATATCTAGAGTTAAAGAAATTTTAATACACACCATAACTACAGCGTTTTCTTGTCTAATTTTCTCTATAAATAAAATTAATATCAGGGCATTGCAATTTTATGCTTTATATTGCAATGCCCTCATATTAATTTTATTTATAGAGTAAATTAGACAAGAAAACGCTGTAGTTATGGTGTGTATTAAAATTTCTTTAACTCTAGATATTTTTTTTTTGCCATTAGAATGTACTTTAGGATATTAAACCCATGAGGCAGCCGAGGTCATTGATTTTCTTAATTACGTTGCCAACTAGCGTCTGAAGTTAAACTGGTTTCTAAACAGCAACTCATGAGTAAGAGTAACTCTTAAAGTTACTCTTACTCATGAGTTTTATTAACAATCGTAGTTAGCAGCCAGTAGAAACGTATACTATTTTTCCCGCTTAAATTAATGGAACTCTTAAAGTGCCATTAATTTAAGCGGGAAAAATAGTCTACGTTTCTACTGGCTGCTAACTACGATTGTTAATAAAACTGATTGGTTCTTTCATAGTTGTTACTATCGGTACCTAACTTCATACAGAGCACTGAAATGGAAAACTGTTTTACTTGACAAAACACACAAAAAATCCCTATTAAGCATAAATAAAGCCATGGTATAAATATCGTTTAAATATTTCGTTGTAGTTTATTTTTTGGATATTGGCCATACTGCTAAAGTCGTCTGTTTTCCCATGCGCGTTACTTCAAACTGTGAAAACTATGGTACAACAAACCTACTTTGATGCCTTTCAACTTATGTAAAGGAAATGATTACTACCCTAGTATCATTATAATTTCGAAGGCTTTTCTAATTTAATGTGAGAATGGATAGATCATATAAATAAATGTAGAAGAGATACAAGACATTGAGATGTGGCACTATTTTGTAAGCGTAGTAAAATGGCACTAGTTCTTTCAGATACCGGTCACAGTTGTAGTAAACAATCACCTGACAGTTTATCATAATCTTAACATGAAATGAAAACAACTATGATATTGCTTACAAATTTAGTGACTTTCTATGAACAATAAGTTCATTACAGAAACATTTGTTAACAAGGAAGACGCCTTTGTTTCCATCACTTGAGGCAATTAAAACCAGAACACTTTTAACAGTAATGCCAAAACATTAAAATTATGCTACTGAGAAATGTTTTAATGTCGGTAATCACATAAGGACTCTTAATCGTTCAGTATTAAAAATGAAAGAAATAATATGAATCCTTCATTTATGCTTATAGCAGAAATTTATTCATTGTTCTATTTTAGTAATAAAATAGTTTTTCTTGGAATAATTTGAGTGCTGTTTGTAAACACAACTATCAGGCAACCAATCAGAATTAGAGTTAGAGTAATGTTCATCGGCCAATCAAAATAGAGAGTATATTCCCCGCCTAAGCTAACAGAATATCGTGAATTCCTTTCAATTTATGTGTTGCTCTTAAGAAAGAAAAGTGAAACTCCTGAATTTCCGAGCTCTGTTCTTGATGATTTTTTTCTCCTTTTGTAGTTTTTTTTTATTAACAGTCATGTTATTCAGAAGAATTTTAATTCATTACAAAATTCTCTCTGTAAATGTATTTCCATTTACAAAAGTAAGAAAATTCATTACTGACGATGTCTGAGAAGACATCATCAGCGGAATTTAATTTGTAAAAAGTTTTCCATTTTTCTGATGACTTCATTTTCTGTGGATCAGAGCTCACGTTATAGTCGTCAGGAATTTATTTAATTCATCGTAGGGTTTTTCTTTTACTAATGAAAATAATTCCTGACATTTCATAGGGGGCACATAGAATAATTAAAAAGATCTGCTGAAATTAATTTACTGGTTTTTTTTCACTACTTAAATTGCCATAAGATTCATATACAGTTTTTGCGTCAAATCTACAACCACAAATGCAGTCTGTTGACTGTGAATACGAAATTATAAGAATAGATGGTATCAAGAATGTAATTTTGTTAATTATATTGCAGATTACTTTCAATAAACCTTTAAAGTCGAAATGATCATAAAAACCAAAATATATTAGTTAAAAATGTGAAAAAACAAAAATCAAGAGTTCTAATTTTTTCAGACAGAATCGCATAAGTCAGAGGAACTCTGTGTTAGTTTGGCAGTAAACATACTACCGGCTGCTAAAAACAAGCGTAACTCAAATTCTTATCTGTTGTTATTCCATAGTTGCTTCCATGAGAACCACTGTTGACAAAGCTCCCCATAAAGAAAACAACCCAATTTTATTCGTTGCTGTTGGGAACTTCCCCTCTTTTTGGCTTTTTTGTATGTTTTGTCATAAAAAATTTTGCAACATATCTCTTCAGTTCCATCTGAGGTAAAAAGAAAAATAACAGAAAAGGTGCCAAATGACATTTGTATTGTAAATAATCTCTCTGGGATCCAAAATAATTCACTGGAGCTTTTTTGTAAATCTTCTGTTCCCTATATTATCGATGATATCCTTATTGGATAATTTTGCATTTGTAGTGAGAATTTTTACAAAAAGCTAAGTGAGGGACTAAGAACTCATTCTATTAGCAAAAATATTTCTGATTCAAAGACATTGCAATACATAACAGAGGCATTGTATTTCTTGTAATCAGTTTAGCCTGTCTGACTTTTCTCTGATATAAAGTTGCTGTGAAAGATATATAAAACCAAATAACTTATTACTGCAGAAGATATTATGTTGAAAATTACTGTTATTATGTTAAAGCTTACTGTTAATAGAGTCAAAAAGTCAAAAAATAAAAATAAAAAAAAAGGCCCTAATTTTATGAGCCCCATTTTTTTTCCAAACAGCAACGCATAAGTTAGAGGAGCTCTTGACATACTGTTTGTTTTAGTGGTAAATATACACTGGGTTTTGATTGGCTGCTAAAAAAAAGGCATAATTCGAATTCTTATTGGTTGTCCCATTGTTTACAAACATCTACACTCTTCATTCACAAAACTAGTCGGCATGTAGGGAACCACCCAATTTTATGTGTTGGTGTTGGTAACCTTCATAAACTCAAAGGGAAATTTCCCCTCTTCTTGCTTTTTTTTTGGTTTTAGAGGAAAATTTCAAAACAAATTTAATCGTTGTAATAATTTTGATTCTCTGCAATGATTTTGAAACATATCACAGTTCCTCTTGCTGAGTTCAGTTACCTATCCATATATAAAAGAAAATTAAAAAACAGCATAATGAGGAAAAAACAAAACAAAAAACTTATTGTAGTTTAATTCAGAGATGCTAGATCTTGTTGGAATTACAATAGTTTGGATTGTAGGGTAACCTCACGTTACCTAGGCCAGTGGTTTTTAACCTTTTTTGTGTAATGGACCGCTTTACTCAATGAACATACTTTTATTTCAATTGCATATCGAATACCTTATACACAAAGTACTAAACAGTCTTCATGAGGAATCATGTTTCTCACTTTTCTCAGGCAAAAAATAATGACCACTCTATGAATAAACAAAACACATCCAACTTTGATACTGTGCCAAAAAGTTGTTGTTGCTTGTCTTAAGTTTTTGAAATTGTAGTGTGGTCTTTGACAAGGCAACACGGATGTTATCTTTGACGTCCATCCTATTTCGATTTTTAGTTTTCATAGTGACTTTTTAGTTTTCATAGTGACATGTGCCGAAAATCTTCACTCGCAGTGAGTGGTATGTAGTAGCAAATGGAATCAAAGCACAGGTAAGGTTAGGTTTGTGTGAATTAAGAGCAAAATTTTCCAATACTCTTTGAGTTGAATTCATTTCGTATCATTTCCTCTGTTCTCAGATCAGTGAGGCCATCTTTGGCAAGGTCTTCGTCGCTAATAACCTGTGTGGGAAAAGAAAGGATTACAAATCCATGTTTCAACTTTTAGGTCACCTGAGCAGAAGTAACATTTAAAAGAGCCCTATAACGTATTCAGATGTCTGCAGATATCTGCCTGCAGAGAAACTGACAGGGCTTTGTCACTCTCAGTTCCAGCTTGTAAGAACAACTCTTCTAACATTAAGAAGTTGGCATAGTTGGCTGACACCAGTCTCCTCTTTAGAGTATCAAGATTTTTCTTTTAGTCGTTTTTTTTTTTTGCTTGGTAAAGAAACTTTTCAAGAGGTCGATGGTCTTTGTGATGTCCTTGATGGCTTCAGCATGTACAAAACGAACGAAAACCATGAGCTGGCTGTACTGATGTCTCAGTAGTTTCCTGCAGTTGCGTGCTGAATGGAAAATTGGAAATTCAATTCCCCTTTACTTGCGTCATTATATTACCAGAAAAGTCAGCAGTTCTGGAGTGGATAACTTCATCTGACAAAAGCATTACCTTAGTTCTATTCCTATATTCCAAGCCACAAACCAGTTCGACCATTTCCAGGGCACGTGGCTTTGCTAAGGGCTTCCCGGTCGCATATGGCTTCTTTTACTTGGTAATGCAACCTTATAGGATGCTTCAAGATTCGGCATTTGCATGGGGACAAATCAGAATTTTGGTAAAGTTCCATCTCCTTCAAATCGAGCCTTCTTAGTAAAAAAAAAAAGTCAGCACTGGTCGATGTATTTTCTGAAAGGACAGAAATGGGGCACGCCTCCAGGGTTTTTGGCTCCATGCCTCCATCGGCAACGACTTTGCCACAGAGAAAATACTGTGATCTTTGTGTTCTATCATGTCCAAAGACGAAATATTCCCAACTTGAACTTTGTTTTCCAAAAAAACAAATAAACATTGTGTCATCTATATAGAAACGATGTAATAAATGATAATAAAAGTAAATGGCAGTAGAAATGTGACCTCTTTTTCTCTCATAAGTACGCACAATCTTGGTTGTCAGTAGGAAACAATACTAGGCTCACACACAAACAAGCATATTTGTTAAAGGTTTTGTTATAAAAATGGGAAACCTACTGTCTCTTGCTTATGATTATATGGGGTGCATAATTTGTCCAGGTAAATGTATTTGCATCGTCAAAAATATATACATATATATATATATATATATATATATATATATATATATATATATATATATATATATATATATATATATATATTATATATATATATATATATATATTTTATATATATATATATATATATATATATATATATATATATATATATATATATACACACATAAACAGTGATATTCAGCATCTGTAATACGTTTATGCAGAAAGCGTCAAGGACTCACTGCGAGTGGAGATTTTCGGCACATGTCACTATGAAAACTAAAAAGTCACTATGAAAACTAAAAATCTAAATAGGTTGGATGTCAAAGATAACATCCGTGTTGCTTTGTCAAAGACCACACTACAATTTCAAAAACTTAAGACAAGCAACAACAACTTTTTGGCACATTATCAAAGTTGGATATGTTTTGTTTATTCATAGAGTAGTCACTGACACAAAAGTGATATATAAAGAAACTGAGTGAACGTACTTAGTGAACTAATAAGTTACGTTTGAATTTGGCGATACAGCAAGGTTACATTAAACAAATATTTCTATCTTATCACAATTATAGGAACACAAAGCCGTTTTCCCCCGTAACTTATTGGTCACGGGAGGCGATATAGAAGGTTAATCACGCGTTGTAAGGAACATTGCATTCGAAACTTTCTATAATAATAAAACACATCCACCATAGAGATGAAAATGCAGGACTTTGAATTTTTATTTTATTTCTGATTAAAATGTTGGTGACCTTAACGGATACCTTGGAGTCTGTTTGTCCAGGGACCATCAAGGAGCCCATGAACCCCAGGTTAAGAATCCCTGATCTAACACCATTCTAACTTTTCTGTTCTCCTGCTTTCCTTTTCTATACCTTTTATTAGTAAGAGTACTTCATAATCATATTGTTTTATTTGTTTTTTCATAAACCTAATTATTTATGTAAGGTTTAATAATTACCCAGACACAGATATCATCTTTTATTTTCCGTATAAACATAAATATAAAACTATATAAGGGTAAGGATATTCACATGGTGAACACCTGGGTCACTATAATCATAGGATAGTGACATCAATGCCACAATTAATCAAAAACAACAAAGTTTTAATCATCTGTAGGATTCCAGAGAGACCAAAAACTGAACACGGGGGGATTAAAGAATTCCCTATCACAACTAAAAAAGTACCTAACTATGCTATCATATGCATGCTGTTACTGGACAGATTAATCAAGGCATTGACATACTAGATGATAATTAAATTTTCTTTCTTTGTAATTAGCAAATTTATGAGTTTCTTCCACTGAGGCAAGGAGTAGAAAGAAATAAATATCTTAAATGAATGAATCAGTTAAAAGAATTTTTAAATCAGAATGCAATAATTGCTACCAAAACATACATAACAAAGTATCCTTTCAATACATAAACAGAAATTAAGGAAGTAACCATAAATAAGTAAATTACAGTGTAAATTTTTAACAATAAGTGACCATATTCCAATATCTAATGCCTTATGTCTGTTACAAGAGACTTTCTATAATATAAAGTAGTCATGTGGGAATACGTTTATTTAAATGCAAAACCACGGGGATATCATATTTCATCATATGATCCTGAAGTTCATAATTATAAGTATTCACACTTTATAAGGCAGTTATAGTTCATACAATGTCCCAATTCTAGCTGTTATATTAAAAATCTCTGAATTGCACTTCTCAGTCTTTTCTTGAACTCATTCTTTGCAAACATGAACTATACAATTCCCTACACAACATTTTATTGTAAATATGCCAGTTCATCTGCTGCTTCATTGGCTTAATATTTCTATACATATTTTAATGATATATGGTTTTCATCCTTAGTTTGATGAAGAGCAAGCCACTAAAAAATAAAATTTGCAAAGTTAAATATACAATATAGTACATCATAATCTAGTATTGTCTTTGCATTTATTTAAATAATGACAGCTTCTAGACATTCTCAGTTAACCCCAATTTAGAGTTTAATGTAGCACTATATCAGTCCTTAGAAGTGTCCTATCTATAAAATTTCTACTTTCTATAAAATGAAAATAATTGACATTAAATCCTAGAAGGGTACCAAAATTCATGTTTATTTTGTAAATCAGTCAAGATTTAAAATAAAACTTACTTATATAATTTGGGTTTCAACATATTTTCTATTGCGCCACAGACAGTTATTACCTCTGTAATTAAATTACCATGAACTGTAAGCTTTTTAAAGACATATTCTTTTGAGTTCCATGTTATTTCATACTTAAATTTTCCATGCTATACTCCTTACTGTAAAAATTAAACATACATAAGCTTTGTATCAGCACATGTTCTTGCAGTTTCCCATTGCGACTCTTAGATAGTTACACAACTAGTTTTGATTTCTTTTTTTTTATCATTCACGCATAAAACTTTAACTCCAAAGAATTCTTAGATCCCTTAATACACTTTTATACATATATACAGAGGCATGACCAACGTGTCCTTTGCAAGCCTGGAAGATTTCCCTGCATAGTGGTAATTAATTCTCATGACAGCTACTGAAAAAATGACATCACTTGCATACTAAACCAGCCTTTGTACAATCTGTTCCCTTTTCCCTATACTGATGATCATTATTCTTACCATAAAGGTAGCTCCCCTGGAGAAAAAAATAAATGAATTTTAGTTCTTCTCACTGTCTGTTGATAATGATATGACAGTGCAAGTTACATTCAGTACATTGTATCTGAGGTAAACTTGTATAAGTTATCAAATGAGCAAACAGGGATTCTGTGTTACAACAATGTATTGTAGATTTTAACATTTTCATTGCAATATTAAAAGTTAACAGAAATCATACTACACATTCTGAAGGAGTTCTGATATACTATTAGTGTAATACTATGTGAATCTTAAGATGAACATTCTTTCAAAACGTGGTCAACACTACTTGAGTACAATTTAAAGTGCAAACTAGTGCTGTAGAACCATCTACATTAGGCAATTTTATAATGGTGAATCGCTCAACGTTAACAAATTGTAAATGACTCAACAATTAGCAGAGCTAGAGTCAAAGAGAATTTTGGCCTAGAATGATGAACCGCAACGGCAAAAGTTACTATCATTATATACCATAGTATTGTTCATTTATCTTCCCAAATGTGATAAAAAACCTATCCTCCTGGTTCATAATTAAAATAGTAAAAGAAGTCATTGTACAACTAACATAAATTTTCTTCCGAATAACCCCTAGATTAATCAAGAAATCACTATCACAAAAGACTTTATATTTTGTTCGTGTGAATGCCCACAGTCTGACTATTCCGTCATGTTTTCATAATCATTACTTTCAGTGCTGTACTGTACTTGAAAAACTTGAAAACTGTAGACATTTATTAACATGGTGCCTTTATGAATTTATACCAGTTATGTACAGCATATACTTGGCATTCTCCCACTATATTATGGAGCACTTTAGTTAAGAAAACAATGGAAGAATGTAAAACACACTCAACAGGGTTAAAATGCTTAATGAACACATGTGAAATTAAGATATTCTGTAGTTCCAAGAAGTCACATACCACAAAAAAACTTTATAACTGCCTGTACAAATGCAGCTGGATTTTGTTTACACAAGATTGAGATGTCTTTAGTTTCCTAGCTGGAAAATACTACGAAAAATTGCAACAAGCAGATAAAACCTCTTTTCATACATGCTAGTCCCTTAAATAACTGTACATTTTTCAGAAAAAATAATTCAGTCACAAGGCTTGAAAGGTAAAGATCTTATTCACTTTACTTGTAACATTTCAATACAAAGAAACATAGAATTAAAGCTTATATGATACAGCATGTCACCTCCTAATGATGACTTTTCAAAGAAATTTTGAGTGATATATCTAACTGACAAACTGCAACCAAAAATATCCCACAGAAATCTTCACTTGATATCTCCAAAAAGAAGACACTGCAAACAGGTAATGAAATGTTTACAATTTGATTATTATGGAAGACCAAGTAGTAAATTCCTAAACCTGCTTTTGATGAAATTCTTGGTTACAGTGTGCCTGCTTGTAGAGAAAAAGGACAGCAGATTATCACCAGATGACTGCTTTAATGAATAGACATAAAAAGATGAGAAAAGTACTTAAATTCACTGGAATATGTGTCTCATGTTTCAGTTTTGTTACAATCACTTGAACATTTCCCTGTAACATTTGTTTATTACATTTGATTTTTTCGCATTTTGTTAGTACACCCAAGTTACAGGCACCCATTGTGGCTCAGTTGAAAGGCGCTCTATCGCTTCTAAAATCTGGTTGTAAGTGTCATTAAGGTCATTATTAATAATAACCAGGTCAAAATATTTATCATATGCGCGCTGAAGTTTGGCACTTTCTTCCATTGTGCGCTTGAAATCATCTTCCTGCAATATAGAAAACTTATGAGGATCTTGTAAAATTTCAATACGTGAATCTTTGGCTTTTGATTTACTTATTCTTATTAACCAGTTTCACATTAATAGTGAAGCTAGAGATTAAATACGGTATGTTGTAAAAATCACTGAGTCAAATATTAAAAAGCCATTGGGTTACCCTTGGAAATCGTAAAATACTGTACTAACCATTACACTATTAATAAGATTTTAATATTTTTTCAGTTCTGTAGTTAGACAAAATCATACAGTATAATGTATATTATATTTTTTAAAGTATATACTACGTTTACAACCTGTTATACGTATAAAACTTTTTAAAGTAACATATGAAGCTTAAAAACATCTGTTGTGCTATAGCACACTACCTTGAAGTCTGAACATCATTCAAAATGAAATCTAACAAATAAATAAGCTCCCTTTGATTAACAGAATACTTTACCTCATAGAGTGATGCCAATGACTCGAGTGTCCTGGCACGTCTGGAACTGTACCTCATGGAACTGTTACGGTCAAACTGGAGAAAGGGAGCAACGAGCATAACCAAAATTAATTAAAAAAAACTAAATACAAAATAAATAGGCTTCTAGACTCCTAGAGGTTTAACAACAGTAAGGGGAATGCAATAACCAACAAGCAAAACATACTTTGCAAGAAATGCAGTACATACAGAACCAGCAACTGATAGAAGGTATCACACATGCATATATGGATACTGTAGTATCATCCAGTGAAATGACAGTTGAATCGATTTTACAGGCAACGTTGGAAGTTTTGTTATTGCTTTACAATGTATGTCAATAACACCAATGAGTTCAGTGTTTCAGTGAAAGTGCCAAATCAAAGTTTGGAGTCTTGCTCAGCTTCACCAGCATTAATTGGTGTACATTCAACAAGCTTGAGATATGATCTAATGTTTATTAATGTCGCTGTGATGTAACTCCTGTTTTCTACTAACATTAGAGTAATATCAGCCAGCACTTTATATCCATAAAATTCATCACATGACCTTGCTCTGGTTAATTATGAAATGGCGCACATGCATTTACACAGATAACACACCAACTGCTATCATTGTTAAACTCAAAAGCTCCTACCATTGTTGCAATGTTGCGCGATTGTGAGTTATCAAACAAACGACTACATTTTAAGGTTGTATGCTATACATGATCATTTTTAAACTCTACCTCTTGCAATTAGCATAAGCCTGTTGCTTTATATATTACATGCTAAACATGCCTAAACTTTCCTTTGACAGTCGGTTACCGACAGTACCATTGTACATACAATGAAAACCCACCGTGTCTTTTTGAGTGTGATCGCTGGTTTTGGTTTCCTTTCCTCTAATTAAATTTTCATTGTATAACTTAATAACCAAGCAAATAACTGATGTCTCTCAATATTTATATGACTTTAGCTTCTTAAGCAGTGCAAGGATATTCACACAGACTCAGATAAACTGTGAAGTCTCCTAATGAACATTACTTGAATTATTTAGCAGTGAGGATAGGGCAATAACTGTAGCATATTGCATTTCATTTCCTGATTATCTTTTCTTTTATTCAGAATTACTTGCCTTTAATAAAGACAGGCATCAAAAAACTCTTCAAATCTATCAGCATGTTTCGCAGACTATTCATGATTTTAAAATATCTTCTAATCTTTAAAGGAATTTTAACGGGAAATCAACAAAACGGAAAGATGACACTCGAGTACAGTGCTTTGTTGTAATATTTTATTTTCCTAGGATACCCATAACATTGTCCCTTTGAAAAGACAGGCCTTTTAACCCTTTCAAATCTACTTATTCATTTAAACTCACTCCTTTTTTTGTTTCATTAAAGGCTAAGCAGAGTAATGGCAATTTACCAGGAAACTTAACAAAAACGTAACAATAATCTGAACAAAAACTGACATTAAAATCATAATACCTATACTTTCAAAAACAATATCAATAATAATAATAATAATGATAATAATAATAATAAATAATTCCTAGTGATCATGTCCTACCATGATAGAACGAAACGTCATCCTGTTTTATTTTGCGGCTACATTTCTGTTATTCATCCTAATATAAGAGAAAAATACCTATGTTCAAGCTGTATGGAATTATTATCAACTGCATGAATATACGGAAATTCGAAAGTGATTTATGCTGCACAGAGAAGGGACTAATAAGAAGAATTAAGAGAGTGAAATACAGTATGAAGTTGATGGACTTCATGAAACCATAATTTTCAAAATCTTGCTTAAACGGTCTTCTCATATAATAATAATAATAATATAATAATAATAATAATAATAATAATAATAATAATAATAATAATAATAATAATAATAATAATAATAATAATGAGGGCAACAAAAGACCTCTTTACGGAGAATTTTTTTAAATTTCAAAAAAAAAAAAATACAGAATTTTCAGCACTAAACAAGAAGTGTCTTTTTGTCTACTGTATTGTTATGAAGCTAAATTTACAGTGTACAGTACTTTACATCTTTTACTAGTATTTTGATCTTTTCTTGGGACTTGACAAAAATGCATGAAACCGAGCCAGTCCTTGAGGACTGCCTCAGACCATAAAAATTAAAATTTTACTTTGCCTTTCATGTAGCTGATGCAGAAAGTCATTGAGC
>NC_089744.1:59811598-59849098 GCF_040412425.1 Macrobrachium rosenbergii
TGTTTAATAAATAATTATTCCAGAACCGTTAGAAGTTGGTCATTCGAGGCTGTACCCAATATTTCAAAGTCATCATATTTTATTTTATGTTTACATTTAAGCACATGGTCTCGTATGCTAGAGAATTCAGGGTTCGATAGTTTAACCCCTGTTCTGTAGCTAACACCACGATGAGAATCTATTCTCACCTTCAGCAACCTCCGTGTGCAACCGACATATATATGTCCCCAGGTCACATCTGGGGCAAGTGAATTTGTATATTACACCGGAGGTCAATAGTGGGCTTTGCTTTTCTTTGTATTTAAATAGAGAAGCAATCGTTAAAGAGTTTCTTGGTATTAGCTTTAAATTAATAGCTGGAATATGGCGACTGATGATTTGGTATAATTCTTCTTAAAAGTACTTTTTGTATTAGTGGAAGACTGGCAAAAAATGGTAGTTTTGGAAAAGTAGGTACAGCGAATTTTGGCATGAAATATACAAATTCACTTGCCCCAGATGTGACCTGGGGACATATATATGTCGGTTGCACACGGAGGTTGCTGAAGGTGAGAACAGATTCTCATCGTGGTGTTAGCTACAGAACAGGGGTTAAACTATCGAACCCTGAATTCTCTAGCATACGAGACCATGTGCTTAAATGTAAACATAAAATAAAATATGATGACTTTGAAATATTGGGTACAGCCTCGAATGACCAACTTCTAACGGTTCTGGAATAATTATTTATTAAACAGATTGTTCTGCAGTTAAACTCCCAGTCCTCTGAACGCCTCTATACCTATCGTGAGTGTTCCTGGAACCCAAAGTTGCCCTTCGTTGTCACTCGACTGTCTTTCTTCTTGAAATGTAGTGTGCTTCTGTTCTGTATTTCAACGCTTGTTTAAGCATTTTATAACATTTGTAATTTTTAATTTTCGTTCTTGTCTGAGTCATTTTAATGAGTGTAAATTTGTTTGTCTTTTTAATCTTGAAAATGGGACTTGTTGTCCAAAACGTCGGCAACTTTAATAAAGTCATGATATCAACATGCCTGTCCCTCTCCCTCTTCGGATATATACATATATATATATATATATATATATATATATATATATATATATATATATATATATATATATATATATATATATATATAGCGTGTGTGTATGTGTGTGTGTGTGTGGCTTAATATTTGTGAAAATGCAAAATGTTACAAACTTGCCAATCAGCTAACACGGTGGAGGTGAGTTGATATCGATTTCAAGTACATAGCCTGAATCTGACAGGAATATGTATTGGAGAGTCGAATCAACTTATACCTCTCTTGATGGCTCCGTGGTAAAAAGTCATAATACACAGTTGTTTCTTAGCCAGGCAGCGGTTTGAATTCCATTGGTGACGAAGCACTATCTCTTATAATTCCCCTTGGGTGTGAGTTATTCCCGAGGTAAAGTGCATTGGATATTAAACGATATTTGTGACTTAATATTTGTGAATATAAATAATGTCACGGTGTATGTAAATAAAAAAAAAAAAAATATATATATATATATATATATATATATATATATATATATATATATATGTATGTATATATATATATATATATATATATATATATATATATATATATATTATATAATGTCACAGTGTATATAACACAGTGTATTAACAAAAATTTATATATATATATATATATATATATATATATATATATATATATATATATATATATATACATATATATATATATATATATATATATATATATATATATATATATATATATATATATATAATTCAATCCGTCAAGAAGTAATTATACAACCAATCTAAACAATCATTAAAATAAAATAATATTCCTAACTAAGTACGTGCTGCACTGCAACTAAATAAAAGAAAAAAAGAGCTCACGTTACTGAAAAAGTGTCAACATGGCAAGCAGTGCTCAGTTAGCAACAAGGACATCCATACCAATGTTGTTCCATCTCCTCCACCACCACCACCACCACCTCTCAGACCCATCAGAAGCTTCAGCGCTTAGATTTTTTTGAGCACGAGTTTTCCGTTTTCCAGCTCAGAAATAAAAATAAACAACAAAGAACTTACAATGGTTCTAGTGGCATCTGGGTGGAGACTGCTTGTTACCTGGTTGCCCGCTGGTGGGTCACGGAGAGCAGGGATGACCTTCAGCGTGACAGAATCCCGACATTTTGCCACTTCCTGGTGAAGTTCCTGAAGAGCACTGACCTGCGAAACCAACAAAGATATGCACTGTATCAAATAATTATAACTTACATCTCTTGATGAATATGAGTTTCATCGCTACCTAAAATGGCTTCTTTTAAACCGAAGAATCTCTCGGAGTTAAAATATGTTCCCTTCATTTATATTTCGTATGATATCTCGAGCAAGAGCAATATACTTTATGGTAATAAATATAAAATCGCGATTTTATTAATGAACTCTGATTCCTAAAATATTTTCAGACAGATTGTCTTAATGACTCCCATTTAGTAGAGGGCTGCGTTCTAAAGAAGGGATTTCATACAGATGAAAAACTACAAGCCATTCACTTGCGTTTGAGACTCTCATATTCCAGCTCCTATTGACGATGTTTGTCACTTCGCCTTTCGTGTCCGGCGCATACGTATATCTCCACTGAATGCACGTGTTCATCTCTACATCAACAGTGTAAGACTTTAATTTCATCATTAGGTTATTTACAGATTTTTTACCTAATACACTGAAATTGTATTTTCTTGCAAACTTATGCTCTGCATGCCTAACATGATTTGCATTTGTGGAAATAAAAATACCCCAGTTTGAAAGGAAACATTTTGCCCCCAAATTGATTAGAAATTAATGTGTAAATAACAAAACCTCTTATTTTCTCATAATAAATTCTCGTTTTTCTCTTTGCCCAAGAGATACCATCAGCATTTGTAAATAACAAAACACTTGTTTCGTTTGTTATTGAAAATGTGCTACAATAATTAAAACAAATACGACAAGCCTTCTATTGATATCAAACAATTTTTTTTAAATTGGCGTTGAAAATACTAAGAAAATTACTTACGAATTAATTTCTACTGTTCTTTGATTGAGTAAAAATGAATGTATGTGGAAGAAATATACATGACCCCAGTTTAACGCATGGCTTCAGCAACCTAATAAGGTTAAACGAATCTATGTCACTCCAAACCACACGACGGACGGTTGCACAACTTTTCAACTAAGTGGTCTCCAATCCACTTAAGGAATGACATTAGTAACAAATCTGAAGAGCGTGGAATTATAAGGAAAGGAAATAATCAAACAGAGTATCAAGACATTAAACCATTTACGCAATCCTTACCTCGACACCATTGACCTCACAGATGGCATCCCCGACGTGGAGCAATCCCTGCCTGTCAATGCTTCCCCCCGCCATGATACGCGCAATGACCAAATAGCCATTTTCGTCCTCTCGAACTGTTAGTCCCAGCGGTTCATCCGCTTTCTTCCGGAGGCCCACCATGCGAATGGCATCCACCGGATACCCATTTTCTTCCGGCATGAATGTGGCGTTGTCGTGACAGCCGTTTATGCCAGTATAGCTGTTGCTGGAATTTCCTAGGGTCCCTGTGTGACGGCAATCTGCTATCGTGTCATGGGTCTCTAAGAGTGCCTGGAAAAGACGTAAAACTTCTCTCTGCAAACAAAGTCTTCGTAAAGAGATTCGAACTAAATCTTATACTTACGAAAGCATCAGAGCTTCGAAGGGTAGCTTCTTCAGTGAACATAATACTCGAGTTTATGATATGAATACTCTTATATAAGCATTCACCAACTCTGCTTTACGAGTTCTGGTACCGCTACTAGTTGCCATCCAGTAAAATAAATGAGCAAATTTCCGAAAAAATAAAGTTTTCTCTTATCTGATCTTTGACATTAATTTCTCTCGTCTGACCACATGTTTTTCCAGAAATCATGAACTGCCGGTTTATCAGACCACTGGATCTTTATAAGCCGTAGGATTGCTAATTAATATTACTCAATTTACTTTTATTACAAACAAAATCTATAAAGATTATACGATACTAAAGAAATAATATAACAATAACAGCTCAATAGGAAAATGCCAGACTCGTTAAGTCTCCTTTAGAGATGATCTACGTGAACAGGAAGGAGTCTACAAACAATGCCAAATGAGAAGGATACATTCTACACATAAAGCTGTAAAACTCGTAAATTTAAACATTCTACAAGGTTCCTCAATTCATCTTTGTTCTTCACCAAAGTCAGTTCGGAACAAGAGGTCCAGATAAGTAATACACTTGTAGATGTATGAGGTGTTGCAAACCAAGAAGTTAAATTGTTCCTGAGTAGATACTGAAGAGTTACAATGCTACATTTACTCATTTAAGATAAAAGATCTATTTTCTAATGTCCCTTACCATAAAAATACTTAAAACATATCATTAAATCTTTCTTTATCTTCTTTACATATTATCATTAATACATATATATATATATATATATATATATATATATATATATATATATATATATATATATATATATATATATATAAGCGACCACCACAGGAAAGAACAGTCAGAAGATCCGTAACAAGCGCCTTTCGTGTTTATTCACGCATCGTCGACGCGTGGGTAAACGCGAAAGCTCTTGGCGAGGATCTTCTGACTGTTATTTCCTGTGGTTTTCCTATAGTAAATCACGTGCATCTCCTGTGATTTTCTTTAGTGTATATATATATATATATATATATATATATATATATATATATATATATATATATATATATATATATAAAACTTATGATTACATGAAATGTGACTGGATTTTAATAGGGTTCTGAGATAGATACATACATACATACACACACAAATATATATACTGTGTATTATATATGTATATGTGTGTGTGCGCGCGTCTGTTTGCGTACTTGTGTATGTGATATAAGATAAAAACATAATACCTTTTTAGATATATTTATAACTTGATAAATATGAAGTATATTTGTTAATTTTTTTTATTTATGGCAGAAATATAACCATGTTTTGCTTTGAAATCATGGTTCGCATTTTAATTCCAGAATGACTTGAATATTCCTCTGTACTACAGGAAGAGCAATCAGCAAAAAATTTTTGTCGTAGTTATAGCCGATTTTTTTTAACATCCTGATGATGTTAATGGACCAGTCTAGATTACTATTAGTTATACCAGCTGTCAAATATGTCTTGTGTAAAGCTTGATGATTAATGGTAACTGGAAGAAGTTTACAGCATATACAGACGTGTTCATTTCTTGATTTAAGTTTTACTGTTATGATGACCACAGATTCATATCATTTTACTCTAATCATTGATAATGAAGCTTGCTGTTAAATCGTTTAAAAAGAAATAACTTAGATCCCATATCTTCATCTTAAATTTGCATTTGAAACTTTTTCTAAGAAAATTAAACAATTAACTGAAAGAAAATATAACCTAATATTTAACATGTAGCCTTCTCCTCTCGCTGGGAACTCAAAAAAAAAATAAATGAAAAAAAAATGCAAGTCTTTGCAGCATTCTTAATCCAATTGCTGAATTGTTGACTAACCGACTGGGCAGAATACTCCCACAAACTTAAGCACTTCACACACCTACACACAGAGCTAATCAGCATCACGCTGAATCCCCTACACACAGCATGCAATTCATCATCTTAAACATACTCTCGCGTTCCCTGGATATTAAGGCCCTTCCTTTCCAGTACGCCTTTTACATCATCTATCCAGCGCTGTCGAAGTTTTCTTCTCCTTTCCTCTCCTTCTCCCTCTTGACACTTCCGAATGATGTACTCTTTTCACAGGACCATTGTTCTCCATTCTTACCACATGACCAAACCATTAAAAACCTCTCTGATCCATTCTTTCAGCTAAGATAGCCTTTTAATCCCTCTTAAACAACTGTCCACCCATTTCTCAGTCTTTCAGATCTTCCTACACCACATAGTTCGTCTCAACAGCTCCAAGGTTTTATTTTTTTATTTGCATTCAGAACCCCCACTTCACTTTCATAAAGTGGAGCTGGCTTAACAATCACCTCAGACATTCTCATCTTAGCCTCCATAGATAGTTCAAGTCTCTTCCCAATCATTTGCTCTTTTGCAATTGCAGACATAGATACACACATACACATACAAACACACATACATATATATAATACGTATAAAGTGTCTGTGTTTCTTGTGGTTTGTGTGAATATAGATATAAAGACAAAAAATAGTGTAATTTTACAAGCACAAAATTGGCTGAATCTAAATGAATTCAGTTACCCAACGAAAGAATTATATAACCTAGCTGACATTTGATGCTAAAATGAACATTTTTTTACATATAAATCTTACTTTTCAGAACACCCCAAGGAACCATATTACAGTAGGTTTTCCTGGTATATACAAAGACAGTAAAAAAACTCACTGATTTATGACATACTAATATGAAGAGGATTTAAAGTTACGTTACGTTAATAACACTACGTCATTAATATTTCAAAGCACAGACCAAGTGCATTCAGGGAAACAAGATAGTAAACAAAGTATCTAACTACAACAGTCTTTGAATATTAATTTCACAAATATCATTATTGAGAGGCGTTAAGCAAGCCCGCGGAAAAGGAAAGGACAGGACAGGAGACACATGCACATTATTAGCTCTACGAATTCATACTCGTCAAGACACAAGTTCTACGAGACCAGAAAATGACAAAAACAACGGAAAGGAAGTGAGCAAAATGCACGTAAGGGGAAGATGACAGAAAACCAGAGGAAATGAATGAAAAATGTGGGGATTAAATGAAAGAAAAAGTTATCTGAAATGAAGCAATGAAGATTGGAAATGATGCACAGTGAGGAGGAGTATTTAGATATCGAGACCGACGTAAACATTTGGAAATGAAGGAACAGGATAATTATATATATATATATATATATATATATATATATATATATATATATATATATATATATATATATATATATATATATATATATATAGGCAGAGAGATAGATATCAGCCTCAAAGGTGACACAACAATGCACGCCATATGAAGGCTCACATTAAAGAAGACCTCACCACTATAACAGACATCGTTATAAACCTAATGAAGCCAATCTTGACAATCGTACAGCATCCATTTATCATTTACTATAGCAAAGTGCATGCAAACAGACGAACAAACAAGTACTGCAATGTACGCAAACTTGAAGGAGTACATGAAAATCCATAAAATATCAGAGTAAAAATTTTTATTCCACATGGAAGTTGAGTTACCCTATGCTTTATGAGGAGCTTCCATTCTGATATGATCCTCGGCATTTCACACTCAAATTGCAAATTACATAAGATGAGTCTAGAGAGACTGTTAAATGTATCTATGATTTTACATACATCTATAATCCTACTGGCAAAACGGTAAATTAAAAGTATATCAAAATCGACTTAAAGGAAACGTTACGCAACAGAACATAGATAAGATTATTTGGCTTAAAATTTTATCCAAATAATAATGTCATTCAACAAACTTTTAAATGATTCATCATCCGTATTGAACATAAAGAACTAAAATGACCGGAAATTATTCGTGTTACAAAAACGTTCCATGCAAAGGCTATGAACTCTAGACAAAACATTTAGGTAGTTTATTACTAGTTTTATGACTGAAGCAGAAGCTTTAAACTCCTGACGCTGGGAAAATGAGTAAGGGACTTCTAGTATTATCACTACAGAAGCGTCGTTAATAAGCTAAATAAAAACTGGAGGATGCAAGGAAGTCTAACAGACCTCAGGTCTATTTAGAAACATGCAATCTTAACAAGACTTCAAACCGTCAAAGCCTAGAAACATAGGCCATTTAAAACAGGAAACTAAAAGAGAAATCAAAATCACGAAACACAATAACCACATCATCGTCGAAGTTTCACAACCACCAATGACTCTGAACAGGGCGAATGGACAGGCACACTGACATCCACAAACACACGCACAAACACAACAGGGAATGGTGCCGCGGGCTTACATAACGCGGGATTGTGCACACAGCGGAGGCCATACCAAGAGGTGAGGCCGCTGAAGGAGATCGGCAAGCTCTTGAGAAGGGGCGCTGGTCGAGGCCTCGCACAAAAGGCGGATCTGGGACACAAGTTTACTACTGCCGGAGGATACCGGTTCAACAACGCCCACACCGTCCTCGAGGGTGTCCTGTACCTGAAAAGAAGAATGAAAATTCTGTGAGCGGGTTTTGAAAATCAAATCCTTAGGGTTGCGGGTACAAAAAAAAAAAAGTAATAATAATTTGGAACATGAAAGTCATCGGAAGTACAGTAGTATTAACAGAGGTTAGTTTTTTCATAAAACGGATAACCTGCAAAAGTTAAGGCCGAGGAACTTTTTTTTTTTTTTTTTTTTTTTTTTTTTTTCATCTTTTACTTGAAAATTTACTTTTTCCGTGAAAATACCTCATAAACGGCCTTAATGAAATGACACAAACTTCACCTAATTTTATGGACCATGGGAATTGGTTAGAGAGGACAAGGTTTCCAATGAACCCGTTCTTATGCAGACAGGAAGCCCATATTTCCAAGGATTAGCGTACTGCTATGAACGGCACACTCATCTCACCTCGAAGCACCTCAGCACATGCACGCAAGCCTTGAAAACAAGGGTTGTAACAAGTTTTTTCTTTTTTTTACTCAAACTGTGGGTTTCGATATAAAAGAAAAAATTGCAAACAAATCTTGTATGAAATGTCGTTACCAAAACAGGTTTTCAAGTAATTTTTGCTGAGAAATCATTCCTAAAAATAAGACGGGGCAATACCAATCTGAAGGACATCCCTCCTGTGTCCTTCAGTAAACAGATTTCGACATATTACTGTAGAGGAAAAATTATATGAATAAAAATTTAAAGATTGTTATGATTAACTAATACGTCAATTATATTCCTACTCAGAGAGATTGAAACTCTTATAGTCCGGTTTCTTAAGTATGCATTACCCAACTTTCCATTTTAATGAGAACGTACAGACCAAAATCTTTTTTTGTTATTATTATTATCTTAAAACTTAAGAATAATAACCACTTTTCGCTATTGCGAAAAACCGATTGTAGTCTTCCTCATCTGGTCGCCCATTATTTTTCGCTTCATTACAAACATATTGTAACATACAGGAATATTTGCCCTTTCTTATTACAGCTGCAAATAAACCATTTTGCCGGTTTTCTACCTTTCGGAAAATTTCATTTGTTTCTATTCTGCAGACAACTCATTTTTGCCTTTCATCAATTACACATCAGTTAGATCGAATGGTATGATCATCTACTAAGACTAAGTCTGCTTGAACTTTCCATGCAAGCCGAATAAAACGGAGAGAGAGGGCGGGGTGCTAAGTGTATATGTAAAAGTTTCAGATGACTAGTGATTAGAACAGCAAAAGTTGCTAGAGGAGAATACGCTGAATATGGCTTAAAACTCTTCTGGGATGAGTTTGAGGTTACAATAGATACCACATCATTTAAAAGGATCTTCTGTCAAAAGGTCTAAGACTTCGTTTTATTGTTTTCCGATAATATGATTCGTAGGCCTAGGCAACTCCGAATGACCCGACGTTCTTTTCCTTTAGGCTTAACTGTAATGACGATGGCATCAGCACGTTTAGGAACAGAGAAAATATCTTCCTGCAGAATGCAAAGGAGATGCAAAACATCTTCACTTTGTTAATTATCCCACTATAATCCTCTAGTTTTAGGCGACATGCCAGAAGGGGATTTTGCTTAGACATTATGTAAGAAATTAATATATTATATCAGTGGAGACTAATAACAATCATTAAAGTTTATTTAAACATAAAGATATTATTCCTTAGAGAAAATGGTATTTCCTGGAAAGGCTATTAGTATAATGGCGTTATACTGTTTGTAATTATTTTTGTCATTAGTTGATCCTTTTTGAGGCTTTGCCGCCAAAGTAACCTACCACATACAGTGTTTAATGCAAGAATGTCAATACCTGAACAGCGCACTTCGGAAATCCCTTCTACTCAGATTTTTGATTAGTCCAAATTAGTTATCTTCCAAAGGTAAGACCCACTTACATCTCGCATACGTAAGCTTGTAAATTAGCATTTAAAAATCTATCCGACATGATGTGCTTGTTGACATTACTTTCAACTAAATGGTACTTGTCGCAACATAAGTCAAAGACGAAATGATATTTAATTTTGTTCTCCTTGTTGGGCACGAACTCGTCTTAGTACGTGACCTTCAGCACGGAGGGAAAGATGAAAGGTCTTACGCAAGCAGTTGTTGCTCCCTTCTGTTTTGGAAAACTCGACTGAACAATATGCGTTGCCGAGCAAATCGATTACTGGGAGTGCTTCAGCAAAATTACTCCACAACTCTGATTTTAACATTTTCTCTCTCTTCCTTTCTGTTCGTCGTGGCACAGTGATAGCAGTTTAGGTGACAACAAAGACTTACGCTCGATCCCAGGCCGGGCTATGAAAGGAATGCCTCCGTCAACTGCTACGGGTCGCAGGTGGGAGAGAAGAAGAGAGAAAGAGGGAATAAAAATTATTTGACGCAAGTAATCAGAGCTCCAACCGCACGGCACTGTATGAAATCATTCAATAGATTTTCATGAAATATTCACTCTCTAACGTTACTTAGTTTTCCAATTTTGAAGATCGCCTTTATTCCGTTTTACGCTACGCATTTATATATGTAGAGCAGAGCAATTCATTTCTATAAACGTGACTAATTGTTGCATAAACGACCACAATAAAACTCATTGTGTTGAAACACAGATGACAGTTTCAATAATAAAAAGCAGTTTACAATTTGCATGTTATTAAGCAAAATTATTCTGCTATCTCATAATAAAATAAACTTCAGACAACAGTAAGTAAATGCAAAACTGTAGAGTATTTATAAACATCATTTTGCAAGGCTTAAGTTGTAATCCATAGCTTTCAACAGTAATATTTACAAAATAGAGGTGCATTAAGTCGGGATCAAGTTGCAAGAAATACGTAAATGGTGAATAGGATACAAAACATGACAAAGATGACCAAAATACAAGTCTTGTGACATTACTATTTCTCAAGTGAGTGGATAGCGTATTTCTTCTGGCGGTGCCCTCTCAACAATTTTATTGAGAGATTCGTTCTCGTTCTACTTCTCCATTTCCCATTCCCTACAACCCTTCATCTTTCATGAGGCTGGCTTATCATTTTCTTCATGGTTAAACCTTCATTCTTCCTTCCTTTTCCCTTTTACGGGCCAAGGCAAGAGAAGAGCATTAGGCTGCCCTTTAACTGGCTTTTGCATTTGAAAAAGTAAATAATCGCTGCTGTGAGTCATCCTGAAAGATTCAAAGCAGAAGGAAGTGTAGCACGAGACAACTTCACGACAGTTATCGAATCAACCACCCAATTAAGAGAATAAAGCGCAAACTTATTACCGTACTGCACCTGCCGTAATCCCAAATGAATATCGAGAAGTTGAAGTTCAACACGAAGATAAGTCACGCAAGGATCATTCTCGGTCTCCAAAATTCGGTTATTTGCTTATGCTGGGAGCTGGTACGGGGAGGGGAATATTCCAGTTAATTAGGTGTTGGTCGCTCCTATATCCCTCTGCGGTGAAAGTTGGTGGAATAATAAATTCTACTGCATATTTTCTAAAAAGCTCTCAGACCAAGAAATCGAATTTTTAATATGATTCTGGGATTTGAAATTTATTGATGGACAGAGAGAGAGAGATTCTCACTATCTTCAATTATTCTTTAGCAAACAAAAGAAACCAAAGTGGCGAGTCAGGAGGATCAGAGTTCATAATTTAAAACGAAGTGTACCGAGAGCTGGTGCAGAGATCAGTAAATAAAATTTATCTATCCTTGTTGATGACAATGGAAAAATATTCGATACTGAAGCGAGGTTGTGGAAGACGGAAGTATGAGCAGGAGGGACCCACAAGCCTATGTCATCGCCAGTTCAAGGTATGAGGAAGAAAATACATACACTAAAGGTCATGCGAATAGTGAGATATTGCACGAAAACAAGACCCACATCTTATATTCATCCAAAAGATTTTTTTTATAGTAAAGAATATAAATTTTTGAGGTATGGTAAAAGAACAAAGGCTGTGAGACCTCTCGGAACTGCGGGCCTTGGTGAATTCCATTCCTTAGTACCTAATGCTTACAAAAAGAAAAATATTAACTATTTGTTTAGTATATGACCAGACAACTTGAATCCATAAAGTATGTAAATTCATGAAGGCGTCCTATCCACCCAAAGGAATTTGAAAAAGAAAAATCAGCCAGACCATGAAAATGAAAAAGATTATTCAACTGGAAATCCAATCTAAGCAAAATGTACCTCAAACCGCAGGGGATGTAATGGTAAATACTTGCAGGTACTGATGAAATTATCAAAACGTTAACAATTCAGCTATGATTAGGAATTCGCGGACTCTATTTCCAGACTAGAATGGGAAATGGAATTCCATTCCATACCGAAAATTGACCGTTCACATTCATAAATAAAATGCAGCTGACAGACATTCCTCTGACTCGTAAATCAGAAATGCTAGCCTACAAAAATTTTACAATTTCGCTGCTCCATTTTCAGCCAGTCTCCAGTGACGCGGTCCCTTGGCTAGTTTCCAGTTCAATAACATTTCCTTATACCCTGCATCCATGACATGTTTTATTTTCTACAGCAACTGCATGTCAATCACTTTATCTGGAGTTGCTTGACGCTATATTTCAATCATCAAGGCTTTTCCCTAAAGCATGTCTTGAGATTCCTCACTGTATGGCTGGAAGGTTACGGGCTGTCCAAGAGCAAGAGCCCGTGCTGGTGTAAGGTCAGCCTAAACAAGAAGAAGAAGATGATGGCCGGAAGGTAGACATCTTCATTTCAATCACAAAGTCTCTTGAGCTGTGCTGTATTCATGTGTCACATAATCCTCGACCAGTAACTTAATTTTGAAATCGTCCTTCACTAAATGGTCATGACAAAATAGGAGGAATTCAGTTTTCCAAACTGAGCATTCCCAATTTTTGCTAATCCATTTGCAAGAGGATGGAAAATCACATTCCGGACTCAACGACTTCACTCGTGACAGTTTGGTGGCACAATGCCAGCAATATAATGATCGCTTAAGAAGCTCCTCCCCAATCTCTAAACGCCTTATGCTATGCTGCTGCTAAGACAAAGCAGTAATAATTATATTCCTTGAGTCCATTTCAATAACTTCACCTGGTGCATCACGCATCTGCACAACATTGTTCGCCGGAAGTAGAAAAGTATAAGAATGAAAATACGGGAACTACTGCAAATAACTTTCAGTTATACGAAAGTTCCATCAATGTTTCTGGTCTGCAATTGTAATGACGATGGAGGGAGAAAGGATGTGACGTGACAGATAATGATTATTATACTAATACTGCACAGCAAGAAGACTGCCAAGTGTATACGTGACTCTGAACTCATTACTACAAGCATTGCTGCATAGCAGATGATACTCGAGTCATTTCGGGAATATAATGAGGACTCTTACAAGGCAGAGGTCGACGGGAAGGAAACTTTATGATCTGACTTAAGCCGAGATCATTGTTAATGGCAATACGACAGAGACAGAGATTAAGGGGTGGCGCAGCGACAAAACAGAAAGTAAATGGAGTTGATTTTGAAATACTTATTATCTCGCTGGAAATCTTGGAAAACGACACAATACGATTACTTAAGATGACTTAAACCCTACATTTAACATTTCTACAGATCATTCAGGTATACAGAAGTATCTGGAAATAGGATTAATAAAAGAGTGATCAGTAGATCTAAATCCAAGAAGACTAAAAATTATAGCAATACCTGAACGTCTTAATTAAGAAGAGAAGAGACTTACGCAAAAAGCACACCATCTACTTGCTCCAACTTTCATCTCACAATCCACGATAAGAAAAATAAACAGTAACCATTTCACAATCACCTCAAAGTGAGGTCAGTTGCTGCAACTACCAAACATCTCGCATAGAGGCAAAAACATTCTCGATCACAGGAGGGAAGAGAATTTGGTCTCTACACGTTAGGAGGACAGTTATGATGCTTTGAAAAAATAAAAACAACATCAAAGAAGCAACAGGGTCCAACAGTGGCCCTTCTCGTACCAACATGAGATGACCTTACTCCTCTCAAAGCCCTTACTGAAAGAACAACCTGACAGAGTACTTCTACACTCGGTTCCCAGAAAAGACTACCCAGCGCCCTTCACGAAAATCCCTACAAGAACATGACAGCCATCCAAGCAAACAAGAAGGAAAATTGAGATGTGACTCATAAGAGGGAGGAGAGAAAATCTGTTAAACGGGAGGGAAATATAAGGAGCAGTGACCCTTGACATGCGAAGTTATTATGAAGAACTGTTGCTTTGTCACGGAACCCCTCCCCAAGTACAACCCCAGTCCCCCACCTTCTCTCTCTCTCTCTCTCTCTCTCTCTCTCTCTCTCTCTCTCTCTCTCTCTCTCTCTCTCTACCCCCTTTGTTTATATTTTTATCCTTTAAGTCAGCACTCCAAGTTGGTCACAGTCGACACATATTCTTGAAGATAGATAAAAATCCAGTTTATTTTTCAATAATTTTGTCAGGCCTCATATCTCTCTCTCTCTCTCTCTCTCTCTCTCTCTCTCTCTCTCTCTCTCTCTCTCTCTCTCTCTCTACACACACACACACACACACACACACACAGGCACACAAAGGCTCCATCCGCCGTTTTCTTCTCCCAGCAAATTTATGTCAATATCCATTCGATCCATTCTTCAACGTTCACCTTCCAAGTACGATTCATATCGGAAACCATGGACGGAAATAACAATTATTGCTCGAAACGCAGAGACATGGGGACCTCGTTTCTCCAACTTTCATGTGATTATATTCCAGTAAAGAATGGAAAGGAAATTGCAGTTTAGATTCATTTCCTTTGATTGGGAACATATTACCTGCATGAAAAATAAGAAATATGATGACAGCAAAAAGACCTCCCAAACTTAAAACAATGGACACATAATGATTATGCAACGATAACATATTACCAGATATTCTTTATTAATTCCCCGTAGATATTTGAATTAATGCACAGACACATGACAGCGACACAATAAGGCAGCTGGCGAGAAAGAGAGTACAGTCTTGAATAATTAAAACGTATTCTTGACTACTCTGAAATAAAACCAAGCTCAATAAAGAAATTGTTTGCGCATCACTTGCGATCAGTGGGTATTATCTCAGTGTCTTTCATTTTCCCGTAAGCACGATGCCTTCTTTGAAGGACTTTGATTTGGCGGTGGGGTAGGCCGTAGCCTCGAAAACTCGACATAAGTTGGCATGTTTAAGCGAGGAGAACTGGCGAAGGGACAGTACGAGACGTGTGAGGTGTCTGTTATGTTTGAAGGTGTTGGAGTGGCTTTGTTTACGTGTGTATTTGTAACACCCAATCCCGGGGCTCACGGATAGCAAAGTGTCCACCTCTCTGACCGGTCGGCTCAGCTCTATGAAGTCTGATAAAATCGAGGTGGGTATTATCTCAGTGTCACGTGACAAAACTCGACATAAGTTGGCATGTTTAAACGAACGGCGAAGGGAAGTATTTGGGGGCAATGGAGTGTCAGCTCCTTATAAAAATAAATAGATACACCAAATACTTGCAAATCTTTCAGTATTATAACGCAAGAAGCCCATTGACATGCAGTAGTTTATAAAATTTCAGACCAAACCTTTGGCCGTAATAATAATAATAATAATAATAATAAAAAAACGAGTAGACGTACCCTCCTCTGAATGACAACAATTTTAAATACATTTTCCTTAGTGACCTCCCCGGTTGGTGTTTTGACTAAAACTTCTTCGCTCATTTCACCGAAGGTCCTTCCTCATGCAAGCGTGATCCATAAACGTTATGAATTCGTAGATATCATTCACAAAACTTCAGTAAAGATTCTGCAGCACGCTTGCACGCTCCCTCACTCGAGAACTGCACAAACATACACTTCACTGACGACTGATAATCAGTTTAAAGCTCTGGTATTCAAAATATTTCGTGAAACTTTTGAAAGGGACAAGGCAGTCGGATACAGATGCGAATAACACAGTCTTCACAGTCATACTGAGCCAAGTTTGATCCAATTCTGAAGTCAAGTGTTTGCAGCGCAGTTACTATGGCAACGGAACGATGAGGGCGGAGCTTGAGAAACGTGAATACCTGGAGACAGTGCGTCATTGGCACACGTGGGAAAGGAAATTTGTTTTCCTCTTTACTCTTAAAGATAAGCTATCAATATTAATAAATAACGTAGATTCGGGTTTTGCTAGAAAAATATGATCCGAATTTCAAACTGATATTAATGATATATCGGTTTAAACAGCAGAACAAAATTGCAAAATATTGTTAAAAATTTCTTTAGCTGAGTGTTCTAGGAAGTCTACATTTTACATATTGGTATTTTTTTTTTTACGTCAGATGTCTGTTGTCGTCAGCATTATATTAACATACTCAGCGGAATTAAAGACGAAACCAATGGATATGTAGGCTATCCTTCCTGATATAACGTTGGAAATTATTCAGTCATGACAATCAAAAAAATCTCAAAAACGTAATAATGTGTTGCATTAAGACTGGAAGAGGCTCTAAAAAACCATGAATTAAGATGGAAAAAGTGGATATTTATTCTGCTTATATAACACATGTCCCATTGCTTGCTTTTGTCCAACTTCCAGCAACAGATTGTTTTAAATACACAGTGAAGAAATATACGTTAAAATATTCACCATAGATTGGATACAATATAGCGATGCAAAATGGAAGGTCCGTAAGACCGATACATTTTCGAGGAAAACTAAATTCTCTCTCTCTCTCTCTCTCTCTCTCTCTCTCTCTCTCTCTCTCTCTCTCTCTCTCTCTCTCCATCCTACTCTACTTCGTTCCAACACCTGTTCTTCCTAGAATAACAGAATGGTAACACATGTGGTCCGAATCTAACGCGCTGACATTAAAAAAAAATAATTTTTAAATACAGATAAACTGCGTATAAACACGTACTTAGTGACTGCTAAGTTTGATATACTCGCTTTTCACCGGCAAAGATACCGAGATCGCTCCCGCTGGAGAGAAACGATCTTAGAACCATTTCTTTAAAATTCAGTAGTACCCTTTTTCACTAAACCAGTGAATGAGGTGAGCCGCAGCCAGTATGGAGGAGGTCCTCGGTCTCGCAACCTCATCCTAACAGTAGAAAATTTTCTGAGAATCCCGCTATGGGGAAAAAAGCGCACAAGTGAATGAATATACTCTGTGTATGTATGTATGTATGTATGTATATATATATATATATATATATATATATATATATATATATATATATATATATATATATATATATATATATATAAACGTATTAAAATTTCATTATGCAGTCCAAGGTCGATACAAACACGACAGCCAGTACGAGTGTAGGTAAGTCTCCCCTGGAAAGTATGATTTATGATTGGGCCACTTCAATGTACACCACTTGTCTTTATAATGATGCATTTTTTTTTAAATTCCAAGTGTATACCCAGTCTAAGTGTGCGTTAGTGGATTTCATAATATTGTTAAAGTATGTGATCCGGAAGTAATTTGATATATTTGCTCTTTCATGCATTCTAGAAATATTTTCTTCGTGCAAAGGACCTGAAAGATATGAAAAATATGGAATAATTTGAATGATTATCTAAAGCTCTCCGCCAATTAGCTCTTCCGCATCATTCTCGTGTTTCTCCATTCAGGATGGAAACGCGCGCATGAGCCGGTTATAAATTGTGGGTTGAAATGGAAATTAATAGAATATTGTCCCACAACAAAACTGAAATGAATTTACTCATTTTGAACTTTGGATTCCAACCAGTCGAAACTTCTTATCGTCTTCCTAGTCTTCCCTTTTGAAGGAAAAGAAGCATAACAAAGTAGCTTCCGTGTTGATTATATCACTACGTCGGCAGACTTAACTCACTGGTCTTGATGTTTTCTCTCTTTTGGGAATGTATGAATTGTATATTTCATTCTTTTGTTTTTGCTCAATGTTTAACGGCACTCATATACTGAGCACTTATTTGTCATGTTAGCGTAATGTATTGATGCAAGGGCAAGTTACAGACCAAGGCTTACTTCCGCACGTGTGACGTCACAATGCCAGTGGTTCTCGCCTGTACCTACGCAGTGACTGACCTGTCTTCATCGGCCTTGGTTAGGAGAGTCAACATAAGGTAGAGGAACAATCTCAACACAACTAACAGTATCGTTCTAGAGGAATAGGAATGGCTAACATGACAGGCCGTGCAGTAATGGGTGATGAAATACGGTTATGTGGAGACGGCAAGGTCGCTATCAGCATCAGAAATTTGTTAGTGAAGACTTGGAAACATAGTCCAGCGATGAAACGGTAGTAGACCTGTCATACCGCAAGTGAAGCCTTGAGAGAAGAAGCAAGCCTTTTAGAGCTCAAGTGATTTTCCGCAATTCACGTGCCAAAGTCAGCCACCAGCAGCTGCCCAAATGCTTGTGGGATAGGCTATAGCGTCTTCATATTGCTTAACAGGAGGAGCGTTTATGGCAGGGGGATGCATCTAACTGGGCAGCTCGAAATAGCAACTTTTTTTTTTTTTTAATCTCTAGCCTTTAGCCACTTCTCTGACCTTGTAAGGACCCTGTGCAGAAGCCTCCGAAATTTCTCCTGGCTGTCGTGGCCCACCCTCTCCGCTCCTTCCTTATTAATGCTATTACCTCCTTAGCCTCTCTCTCTCTCTCTCTCTCTCTCTCTCTCTCTCTCTCTCTCTCTCTCTCTCTCTCTCTCTCTCTCAATTTGCTGACGACAAGTATCTGTTTTGCTTTGTCAGAATCTCTCCTCGGCTTCACTTTCCTGATACATACATACATATATATATATATATATATATATATATATATATATATATATATATATATATATATATATATATATATATATATATATATATATATATATATATATATATATATATATATATATATATATATATATATATATATATATATATTTCTGTGTGTATGTTTGCGTGTGTGTGTGTGTGTGTGTATTCGTCCTTGTACTTGTGTATGAGTGTGTACAAGCATCATGCATAAAAGTAATAAGAGAGAGAGAGAAAGCAGCCCCGTAATATGACCTCATCGGTGCAGACTACCGTAACGATAACAATGGTAAAATGTTGAAAGAAAATAAAAACAGGGTTTCGCCCAGACACTTATCAACATTGCCTGTCACATCCTACCTTCTCTCTCTCTCTCTCTCTCTCTCTCTCTCTCTCTCTCTCTCTCTCTCTCACTACTTCCTTTTATTTAATAATGCAAAGAACATAGGCATATTTACTCTTAAATCAAAATGGCTACACTTCCAGCAGCAAAGCATACATCGCAACATTCGGCCTAACTACCATATTTCAGTCCCCAATTTTATAGCTATATTTACCACTGATTTGCAAATCACGTTATTCCTTTATCAAAAGTTTTTAAAAAATCAGAATTGTCTTCCCACCCTATTCTTGAGGACGAGATAAAACGAATGAAAACCTTCCGCCCGACTTATCTGGAAAATATTTTGTATTCTGAACTCGGGACAACTACTTAGTCCTCAGTCTCCCTCCTCTTAGACATATACCTCCTCTGTTGGTTCGTCTCTGGTGTTCCAGAGCAAGAAAGACATTTGAAAGGGTCCGAGTGCTTTTTATGAAGATGCTGTATTCTGGAAATGGCAATGACACTGCAGACCTCGCATAAAAATGGGTTCTTCTGATGAACCAAATGAAGGCCCATATGTGTCTCCAAAATTTAAAATGGTAATGAAATTTTATGAAGGTGTTCTCTTGCTGACAAAAGAAAATCAAATGTCAGGTCAAATTGTAAAAGTAACAAAATGTTACTTCAAGATTGTATATGCAGCAGAAACTATTACTGGAATAATGCATAAATAACAAACCCTGGTTGTAGACTAATCATATGAAACTAAAAACTTATTTAGTAACAGTAAGGAATCTAAAGGATTCAAGTCTTCGACGAATTCCGAAGCTAATCTTTTCATGGAAAAAATTATATTACACTCTAATAGACTATCTTATACGAAGTTATATTTGTTAAATATAAGCCTTACACACACACACTCACATATATACAGCATGTAAATATATATATATAATATATATATATATATATATATATATATATATATATATATATATATATATATATATATATATATATAGTTTTATCAACGTTATTACATAACTTTTTCTAGTTACTTGGTGTAATGGGAGTAAAGTGAGAGGGCTATGGAGAAAGGAAAGACATAAAATAGCATAAAAGAAAATGAACATCAGTCACTTAGCAAGTATGTGGAACAACTTCAAATCCTACTACAACCACTATTAGCAGTAGTGGAAATCAGAAGTGATTAATGGTTGTATAGTCGTCAATTTAACATTAAAGATTTCACAATAAACAACTTCTGCTTAAACACAAGAACCAGAGCCGATGAGATGAGGACGATATCGGGAGAGGTACAACTAACATTGCGAAAGTATAAAATACAAAAGGCAAAAACGGTCATTATAGCTTTAATATTAAATGCCAAAAATAAATGTCCAACCCCAAGTTCCACTTTAATTTGGAATCGCCATTTCTTTTTGTATTAAGCTTGATTATGACGAGTATCTGTGCCTGAAAAATAACAACATTGGGTACAAAAGAGACAAAAAGAGAGAGACTGCATAGCGAGATGTCTCCATCATCCCATACCATTAGAACGCAACAGTATTTGCATTTCCAAGAAACTGGAAGGAAAGGGCATTCCAACAGAATAATGTTCAGCATTGTCTTTAAGCAGAACTGCAGCTGCAGCATTGACAATGACTGTTGAAGTAGGTTTAATATTTGTTGGCGCGCAAACTGACAGCAGAATAAAGCAGAAGCAGATTCATCAACCGAATTTCCATGCTCTCTCCAATAAATGCCCCATCAAAAACAAAGCTAAACAGCAAAGTCTACAACTGCATACAGTGGCATATGTCGGAGAAAAAACTCGAGTTTTTTTAAACAAGTAATAAACGTATTTTACAGACCTAACTTTAAATTAAGGTGCTTGTAAGACCCCCCTCAATGTGCAAAAATACCTCGGAAGTATGTCCATCATGTAAACATAATATTCCCTTGCGTATGGTCTCGTAGTAATATGTAGAACCTAATTTATATTAATTTAATCTTGTTTCTAGCCATACGATCTCTGCAAGTGTCATCACTCTTACCTAAGATGCCATTGTTAATAATGCTAAATGCTGTCATTGCTACTACACGACTATTGATTCTACTACCGCTATTAAGAAGAAAATGAACAGCAAGAGAGGAAAAAAACGCCTAACTTGAGCTTGAATAAACAGCGGCCGCTTTTTTACTCCTACATAAATTAATGACTCATGTCTTGACCGATTGGATACAACGACGAAAATTATCCCGTAAGCCCTGAAAAAAAAGCTGCCATTGAGAATGCGCAAACACAATAAAGTAATTCGATAAATCAATGGTAAATTATATACCGTACATGAAGGAGGAGGGTTCTGCTGGGGACACAGCAATCACTCACCTCGCCCACTCACACACACCTTGATGAAGGGAAGGAGAGAGAGGGAAGGGAGGGAACATTTACAAATTATCTTTACAATCCAGAAATCGATAGTTATCTCATAATATATTCAAATGCAGCACAAAATTCACTGTTCCACTGTTAGATGAAGTACAAGTTCTCCCTCAAAAAATCTCCAACAATATTCGATTTCCGTGGAAAGAAAAAAGATACTCCAGAATGAAGTCCTTCGTACCTCCCCTCCCGTTGTCTCCTCTAACAAGTACAGGAGTCTCAAAACCGAACTGAACCAAATTGAAGTGGAAAACTTTCTAACGGAAAGGGAAAGAAAATTGAACTTTTGTAGCAATACGGAAGTGACGGCGACGTAAAAGTACTTTCGCCGCCGCCCCGAGTGACCCTCAATGGAACCCGAAGCTCATGTAAAATGTAAAGGCTACTTCGCTTAACTCTGGATGTGTGTGACTTTGCTACACAAACAACTGGCGCCATGTATGTTCCTGGTCGTGTCTGGTCGTTTGTTGTCGCCTGTTCTCGAATTGGGTGGGTGTTGCTAAATTTGGATTTTTGTATAATTTTTGTATCACATATTGCGTGGGTTTGCTTCTGATTTTAAAATTTATTGCGTAGCTGAATATACACTGATGTAAATACAGTGTAAAGTCAGTTGTTCTTTTTAAAAAAATGAAAATGAATGTGAGAGTATTACAATGACATATTTTATCAAATGTAAAATAGATAATACTATAAGAGAAAATTTTTAAAAGTAGCAAAATAAGAAAATTATGCAAGTTCTATAACACTTATTTTCACTGAATGAAAATAAACTGGAGTTTTAGTGATGATACCTTATTTACATGCCAACAAGAAGAGGTGAAAGCAGGATGGCCCACATACACTAATGAAAGGAAGCACGGCACGCCGAGTTCATTAACTGCAGAACCTTGTCAGCCAGGTCATCTTCAAGTTTACATCTTATTAAAATAAGAAACTTCGCCTGAGAGACAGACAGGTAAAGCAATTACATTCTCCAAGAACAAAACAAAAGCAACATTAATTATAAAGTTTAAAATACAGCAAATTAAGAAGACAAACTGTGTACCAAGCGGTAATGAATGACACTGCAAATACATCGTCAAAAATAATGGTAAATATTCTGCATTTCCTACGCTTGTTCATAATTATTCAACCCACAGGAAGCATATGTTTCTGTACCATCATCCAAGAAAGGAAATGGAGTACTTTAATCAGAATTTTCACCAACGTAATAACACTGCATAAGATGATGGTTGCCAGATATAAGGGGTCCTTTGGGCAAATTGTAGCACGTGAATAATTTCTTTGACACCATCTGATCATAGAAAATATCGAGTGCTAGGCAAGTTGCAGTGCAATAAGTTTGTCAAATTTATTGTCAAATTTTAAGGGCCAAAATTAACACCAAAAGTTTGCTGAGAGGAAAAAGACACATAAATGTGCTATACATTAATTCATTCATAATATTGGTGCTAAAATAAAAGAACTTAAACTGGCAACATTTGTACAAGTTGTTATGTGTCTATCATATTATGAAAGCATTATATATCATTAAGACGATGACGCACGTGAAGAATGAATCGAACTGATTATGTTCAATTTAAGTACTACAACATTAAAGCAGGAGATTTGTAATTCAAATAGCTTACTGAAAAAAAAAACAGATTAGAGGCACGTTCTTTCTCTCTCATGGTGTAATGGATATAAGTGAAAACCAGCTCGACCCGGTTCGAATCCCAGGCCGAGGATTGTGCAATCGTGACACACCGCTGAAGTTATTGCGCCTTTGTTGAATTAAACCATGAATCGTGTACCCGGTTGTTATTCGACTGTAGTAGGTCGGGACACGAAACGAAAAATATCAAACAGATATGAGCGAGTGGGTCTTTTTCAAGCTACGTACCATCAAATGATTAAAAATGGGAGGGCCTCACCGAGGTACTCGTCACCCCACCGAGTTGGGGCCTTTAATTGATACTTTCTCTCTCTTCAGATATCTCCTCCAAGAAAATACGTTGAAAATATATTATGAAACCTTTCGGCGTTCGTCTTCATCCCATGAATACTGATAAATCAGGCTCCGGAGCTGCATAAAATTCCAATTCAGAGATAATTGCCAGGCATTACGTATTATAATATTATTCATGCAAAAGCATCTCACATAGTAGAAAATATATTATCCTAAATAATTTCCTATAAATCTGAAACTGACAGAGTCAACAAATCTACCTTTATTGTACATACATTAACCGTGAAAGAACTTTCAACAATAAATCGTATCATCGAAAATTTTCAAATCATTTTCATCACATTCTTATTGATAGACTTGAACATCACTGCAAACATCATGGTATCTCTAATAAAATTCCCGTTAAAAATTACTGAACCATGCGGACATGATTCCAATTTATTTCAATCTTCTGTTATACTAATTCAAGATACCAAAGAGCAGTCTGACCCCCCTTTCTAGTTTTTTTTAAAAAATGAAGACTGCAGCACTCAATTTAAGTTACAAGTGCACAAAAAAGACCACTAATTTAACGACTGAAAACAGGATAGAAATTAGGGCCATATATATCGAGAAATCAATACGTAACAGACTATCACATCAATTGGTAAGGAAACTAATGATTTGGAAATCATTCCAATGACTTATCTGCATAGTGTCCCATGTTAAATGTCACATGAAAATTATTTAATTTACTTGAAAAATATAAGTAACTGCAATTAAGGGTCTATACTGCATATCTGATTTCAAATTATTATGACAATAAAAGGTCGCTATAAGAGACCGTAAGTGTAGTCATTTGGCTATTCATCCGCTCCTGTTTTTATGTGACTTTATTTGCTCCATCCACATTTTTAAGGGCTGGTTTTGAATTTACAATCAATAAAAATCTGATATATATTCCGCCCTATTCCAAATTATAATTTAATATTCTGCTTGGTTAAGTTATAAAAACCCTTATCAAAATAATACCAGTCTTACTGCTAGTCTTGCTTTCAGCAAAGAGACGATAAACAGAAGAGAAAGAGAAAATAAAAGAACAGAATTAGACTCTTAAGACGGAACGGCAGGGTTTTGGTGGCCTTTTTATAACCTTCAGCAGGTCGTAATGCATTAAAAGAACACACACAAGATGGCGTGACAATGCAAGTCCTCTACTCATTAGCTTCGTTTTACTGTTTGGAAGATCTAAACAAGAGAGAGAGAGAGTTTACCTTGAGGATAATCTTACAAAGAATTTCTTAGACACTTGAGAGAATGCATGTCATATCCTGATTTTAAGTTACTGTAGAAAAAATACTTAACTATATCTCATTTATCGTTCATTAAAGGTAATGCAAAATTGCTTTACGAGCGAATATGCCATTCAGGGCAAATTTATCATCGTCATATTTGTAACAACTCCACTCTACTCTACTCTATTATCCATATATATTGCTCTCCAGATCTGATGCTTGAGTAACTTCAACAATATCAAAAATTAAAGAGGACCGCGCCGGGAAACGAAAGTTCTAAAGTAACACCAATATCACTGCTGAGCCGTTCACCTTTCAAATACCATAAGAACCTTTTTAGTAAACGTTTTCAGTAAACCTCGACTGCTACTACACCTTTGTCAGAAGAGTTTCATCTCTCCTTCAGTAAAGCAGTATTAGTATTAGAAGTATGGGTTAATATAAAAAAAGAAATTGACGGAGCCTAGCAAGAGCATAGTTATCAGAATTCCATTAGCAATCCTAAAATGTTATCTACTTCCTGTTGTCCATATTCAATAAGGAGTTTGTGGTTATAACCTGGTTTCACAGATGGTATATATAAATACATAATGCATTCTGACACAACAGTACATGCATAAATGATAGTCGAAACAGCTTCACTTCCAGCCACAAAAATAGTCGCATCTTGGCACCACAGCATCACCAAGGGACCCACTTCAACTCACCTTCTGACAATCGACGTCATTTTCTTCTCCCTCCTCCGCGTCCACTGGATCTTTCACAATCAAGTAAAGAACATTGTCTGTTTCTAGAAGTACACTCAACATGGCATTACACACAAACACGGCAATTCCACAGACGGAAACCGCTATATTACTGCTCCTTGCGCACAACAATCAACTTTGTCACACCAGAGGTTCTAGTATTTTTCTGCCTGTGTTAATAGACACTGGCTTGCATTTTTTACTCTAATAATGCACTTATCACTTTCTTTCTATCAAAATTCCATTGAAATATTCATTTTGTTCTTCCGAAGGATTTTAGCCAGACGTCCTTACCCGCGAGTCTGACAGAATCTGTATACAAAGTATCTATACAACTGCCGTTACACTATTCCTCCTTTGACGGTTCCTTTATTACGACAAATACAAGAATTTATAGTTATAGAAATTCAAGCCGACTAACACTAAAAAGTAAAACTAACATTGGTGAGTAGGGGTTAATTCTATTCTATAATATATTTTAATGGCTTGTCTGGTTGGAAACAAACAGACAGATCCCACGGTTCACTGACCAAATATACTCGTGATGCTGGCCAAAACAAAAACATCTGCACCAAGCGTTTTAACCTAATATTAGGAGGAAAACCTCGCGATCTAACCCTGCATTCACTAACTTATAATGGAAGGGAAATACGTTATTCACTACAGGTTTCATCTCCTGTTGACGTTCCATCAAATTTATGTAAGTTATTACCATCAAAGATATTGAATAATTAATTCATTTAATTTAAAAATGTTTGTAATTATCACTAATTGATTTTATTACACATAGCAGAATATTAATAAATGATTTAAGAAAAAATGCAAAAACACAAACGCAGTAATATACTCATAATATATATATATATATATATATATATATATATATATATATATATATATATATATATATATATATATATATATATATATATATATATATATAGAAAAAAATCGACAAATTTTCCACATTTCAAAGAAAGCCCAATGATTCATAGACCTCCAGGCAACCCAATTAGCAACCCAGACGTATCAAGAAAGGCAGTCACATGCAGACTGCATTATGGATTCTGTCTCCTCAAGTCCAAAAGCTGCATAGCTCATGTTTGATGTTTATGTGTGTGTGGGTGTATATATGTGTGTGTATATATATATATATATATATATATATATATATATATATATATATATATATATACATATACATATACATATACATATACATATATATGTATACACACATAAACATCAAACATGAGCTATGCAGTTTATATATATATATATATATATATATATATATATATATATATATATGTGTGTGTGTGTGTGTGTGTGTGTGTGTGTATACAGAAATATACATATACATATATATGTATATATACATATATTTATGTATATATAACATATATGTACATATACATATATATGTGTATACATATAGAGTACGTGTTCTAATCCGAAGAAAGGAAAAAACTGCTTCTTGAAAGAAGAATAGCATTGGAACTGGAGGAAAATAAAGTCAGGAAATTAGTATATGTAAGCATAGAAGCATAGGGGTAGCCTGAGAGGAGAAAGGACCGGTTCCGATAGAAAAATTAGCGGTTGGAGCGGCAGAAAATGGGAAAGTTAATTAGAATTGTATTGTTACTGACATGAGGCGATGCCTTTCAGCGATGTATGATAAAAATCATACAATTCATCAACTGATTCTTTGGTGTGTACAACTGACGTCACAGAAAGGTCATCGATGCCAAAGAATCATAAAAGCACCATAAAAACGTAAAGCAAATCTTGATTATTTGAGCTGACGAGAATTAACAAAGACTTCCTTTTGGTATATTTCACATTTTTAATTAAATGATAAATTTTCACAAAATATTTTATTGACAGGCGAAGCCTTAGAATGGCTATTAAAGGCTCATCTATTCTAAAATTCCACAAATAAGATTGTTACATCAAAATGGAAGATGGAGGGAGTAACAGGTGGAATTTATTTTAACCCATTAAGTCACCGAAATTCAGGGGGTTCCGGGCTTCTCGTTTATAAATTCTGTCCAGATCCGAGATGCAAGGGAAATAAACAAAGAGAACTACTCCTGAGCGAAAACAGGAAGCTGCATCAAGTGTTGGATCATCAACTAAAACACTGTACAACATTGTGCTGGGACATAAAAGACAAACGCTATATATATATATATATATATATATATATATATATATATATATATATATATATATATATATATATATATATATACATATATATATATATGTGTGTATACATATATATAAACATACATAAACACATACGTAAATTATGCATATACATATGGGTAGAAAGGGAGTATTAGTTACATTTTTCTTATTTCAGATGTCCTCGCCTTTTTTTTTTTATTCACTCTCACAACAGTATTTCCGCTTACGTTTCAAAGTCAGTATGATTTTGTGTTAAAGCTAAAACCTGTTTGACTCATATGAATATTAAAAAAACACGTGCATAATCATCCTTCCCAAGAGCAAAGCTGCACAGAACCTGCAATGGCAAAGACGTCAACTTTTCCTGGTCCTTATACAAGAAAAAAAATTCTCCGACAACACAATGGTACGAGATTTAAAGTTTAATCCAAACAAATCCAGCAAATGTTAATAGTTGACATATATGAACCAATGTTACAAGCAAAAGCAAAACAAAAATCGCCCAAAGGAATGTCTGAATGCTCCCGATATATATTGAAAACATTACACATGTGTTAATGGTCTCCCTTGACTGTGGCACAAGTGTTAAAAGGCTAATTAGGATAAGTATAGAACGGAATACCTGCACCAATTTTGGCGTTGGCAAATATAGTGCCAAGAAAACATGGAGGGTGATAACCTTAAGGAGATATAAAACGTAATGAAGCAACAGAAAAGTTGTATACACTTATTAATATACGTTATATATACGTGCGTTTATATACTGTACATATATACGCACACATACACACATACATATATATATATATATATATATATATATATATATATATATATATATATAATATATTTGAAACTAAAAACGAAAAAAAGGGAACGAAGACAGTAGTCAATCGAATTACATGGTTCTATTAACTGACTTTATTGCCCTTTTAAATTTCATCGAACGTTGTTACATTACAGTAAGACTATGTATACATACATATATATATATATATATATATATATATATATATATATATATATATATATATATATATATATATATATATATATATATGCATACATATATATATATATATATATATATATATATATACATATACATACACATATACTCGTATATGTGTGTATGTCTAATAGTGTTTATGAGTTATTCACAAGCTTACGTAAACGACAAATGTACGTACGCTAAGTAAATATATAGTCATATGCTGTATAATTATGTATTATTATATTTTCATTGCTTTTTTAAACTTATATTTTTTTGCATATCAGCAAACCCAAACTAAAGAGACGGTAACTCAAGTTCTTTCACATATAATTGCGATCAATAATAACCTCAAACACTTTAGTCTTATGAGTTTAAAGAATAGGTTAATCCACAAACTTAAGAATAGTCAATAAAAACTGCAAGCACATATCATCGTAAATAATTTATATGCCAACAAATCCACTAAGAGGCTGTTCTTTAATCGCTGACATGGAACTTTCTATTCGTGTAACCACTGCCAGGGAAAACCTGGGTTTACGAGACTGTTGTCTGCACCACTAGCACTAATAGCCGTGCGGGGCGAACTGCTACCAGCATCAGCACCCGCCCTGAAGCTCATATGAGTACACCACAAAACCCTGTCTACAGAAGCCATCCAAGCTGCCCTAGACACACGCATACACACGTCCAGCTTGGAGTTTATTCCAGTACTGATGGTAATCCCTAATGGAAGTGCTTTGCTGAGCGAGTGAGAGTGAGAGAGCAGAAGAATCACTTCCGTGGTCACTCTTGGAATTATAAACCTTTTGCACTTCCGTTTCTCTCTTTCCTCATTTTTTAAATAGCCACGGCGTATTCTGTTTTCTGTTCATTTCTCCGATATTGTCATTGTCTTTTAGTTTCCATAATTTCATTGTTCACTTTCTTTTATAACTCTGGAATTCTTATGATTAAATCACTACGTTTACACTTTAAACGACGACGACGACGTTGACTCCCTTTCCACACTCCCCCTTCTAATTCTCCCAGGAAGTGACAACTGATCAACTGGGAACCGCGTCCCAGGAGGCCTTGGCACAGCCAAGACCAACTCAATAAGGGCTCCTCCCCCGTTCCCACAATCTAATAACCGGTTCATTTGTTAAGTTCGGTGTGAGGTGAACGACAACCAGTCCTCCCTCCCTTTAGGATATACAGAAGACGCGTTTGTGGGTTAGATAGATGATATTCGTTACACCTTCAAAGAGACTTGAGTGTCAAATCGATGTTAATGGGCGTAGTTTTAAGAAAGGTGGGGGGGGGGAAAGGATCATACGACACAGTCCTTGGATGATACAAATGTGTTGCTTGAACACTGCTTTGCATTACGATTCTGTCTTGATCTGCGCAAAACTAGTCAATGGGATTCGTCATTCCGTTTCCAGTTTGGAAGGTATTCTTGGCACATGCGCACACACTCGCCATATGGCTGATACGTAAAGTCGGGTTTATGGTACTTGAGTAAGCATAGGAATATGTTGGGATAGATACATTACATGACCTTAAAAGTCGCCGGTAAAACAGGGAGCATAAACCTAATAACATTGAAGGGACAATTTGCAACAGTGGTATCGTCAAATTGAACATGATTTCAGCATCTTGCTATAGTCTCTGAATGTCACAGAAATTCTGTTGAGATAGAATATGAGTAAAATTGTTAAAAATTTACTTAAATTCGACAATTCTTTGATAATCTTCATTAAATTTCCTACTGATAGGTTAATCTTTCTCTGATACATGACCACCATTTTCCCTCGTTTTCGTTTGCTAATGACCTTTGCTGTTGTGACACTAGATAATTTACTATTGCGTGCTCTCTGTCGTTTATCAGTCAAGGATTTGCGATGATGTACTTCTATCCAACGAAGAGGAAGAAAAAAAAATGTGATCAGAGTTTTTGACGAAAGGCTGTCAAAATGTCATGACCTCCACACAAAATGGTGACAACCGAAATGTCATTACGTGGATCATCGGTCGCCGAAAGGCATGATATTCAATACAGGGTTAAGTGAGACAAAACTCTCTAGAAGACGTCATTTTACGTGAAAGGTCTAACGCATGATTACTTTCGGAATGTGAACATTCTGCCAGACGTTATCAAGAAAGTACGAGCATACAAAATTCTCTGATTAAGTAATACATCTAAAAGGTCAGAAAAGATGAAAGTCTGTTTCCTTCAACAGGTGAAGGTTGTGCATCCACGCTGAGATTTATTCATCAAAATTCATTGGCATCAACTCTTTTTATTAAATTTAATTCCCATTATTATGTAAGCTTGCTATTTTTTAAACATCACAATTATTAACCCCATCACTAAAGAGACCTTACTTTGTTTTGTACTGTGCTTAAATCCGAAAAAAAAAAAAATGAATTCTAGTGAAAGAAAATGTCAAATCTAGCCCACCTTCACAAGAAAATAAACGACAACGCATAAAGTAGTAATATATATAGAGAAGCATCATAAACAATGAAAGTTCAGAAGACTAAGCACACACAGGATAAGGAAATTTTGAAGGGTAGATTAAAGATTGCTTTAATCACAGCGGCTGACCCTGAGCTCTCCATTTTCCAAATAAGTGTTCCGCAGAAGCTCCGTGTCATAAAAAGGCGGCCTTTGGACAGTGAGGAAGACAGTGCACCTGACATACTAGTGGCAAGACGGGAGGTAAATTACAAACTCCAGCTTGGGGAACAATGCAGAAGAGGATCCATTAAAGTTGCGGGAATAATGCCTCATACAATTAGCAGATAAGTGCCACATTAGTAGGGAAGCTGCTCGCCAGAGTAGGCACGTTACTAACCGTTAGTCCATATCATTTTTCTTCGAGTATAATTTGCAAGTATCTGACGTGTCATTTCTATAAAATGTCACTGTTTGTTCCTAAATTGCTGGAGGAGACGAAAAACTAAATTCGGTGTTCTCATAGACTGCAACTTATAAATAAAGATTATTAAACAAATAAAAAATTGGCAATTGTCTTAACATGTAAGATTATTGTAAATCAAAAGGATATTTCCCGTAAAAACTACCGATTTAATAAATTCGATTACATTCATCCACCAACAGTAACCTCAAAAACAATTATCGACAGAGAAGAGTCCAAGTGTAAGTGAAAGGCAGCTTACACAATACATTCGTGGCAAGAGTTAAAAATTCAACACTTTTTCTAAAATATTTTTCCTGCTTTACTCAGTAAATGGATAATTTCACGCTCAACCTTTGCAATACGCTCTCTCTCTCTCTCTCTCTCTCTCTCTCTCTCTCTCTCTCTCTCTCTCTCTCTCTCTCTCTCTCTCTCTCTCTTCTGCGCGAATGAGTAAGGGCTGCAAATATATACCAAGTGAGGACAGACATAACTTCACGACCGAAAAGTAAGATTCCATCAAGTGTGTGACAAAGGAAAGTCCATTTTTTATAAACGCTGGAAAGTCGTTCAGCTCATCCCTTTCCAGTCAAAAGAGAAGAACGGAAAAGCAGAAAACTTACTTCTCGTCATATTTAGTATGTAAGATCATATCAAGAGAAGTGGATTCACGACAAAAAACAGACTATTTTCGGCAAGACTGCTGTGAATTCTACGGGAATATAAAGTGTCCATTTTTAATTTTCCCAGCCTGTATCCTATTAATGGACCTAAAAATATTTGATTCCAGCACCATTTTCTTTTGAGATACATTCATTGACAATGTTCCTCACTAACTTAAAGAAGTAAGAATATATACAAACAAATCTAGACTGGAATTATGCCATCCTCTACAGAGCAAAATTCCTTGTGCACAAAATTTTAAAACGAGGAGGAAAGCATTGAAGCAATTACAGACAGAAATATACTCACAAAAGTAATATAAGTCAGATAAACCAGAGTATTATTGCCTAATCTTGGATTGTTTTTTTTTTCTTAGTTTCTAACCGACCGTTCTGTGTGATGGCACGATGAAAGTAGAGCACACCGAACTGCTCACCTTTCAAGTATTTCTATATATCCCGTTCGGAAGATCAGCTAAGGTATAAAATTCAATCACTAACTCAAGTTTATGACTTTTGATATGTATTTATTCCTGGTCGGTTCTTTTGCTTTCAATCATTGAATAGGAACACCTGAAATAATGAGTTGTTTTTATTGTCTTCTCGCTGTTGTTTTCATCTAACCACAACACTTGTCGATGGTAAAAACGTGGCCAAGTCGGAGATCATTGATATGATTTTTAACTGCTGGAATTTTGATCTGCTGAAACTTACTTTTCGTTTTGTTTCTTTAGGAAACATACATTACAAATAATGATATACATTACAAATAATGATAATAAATACTGATTCAATATTTCAAAATTAAAATGCCCTTTGTAAAATCGGAAATAATAAAAACTACGCAATAAAATAGGAAAGAAACTATTGTTTTGCACAACAATGCACCACTAGGGTGAAATTCTTTTGTAAATTATCGAAAAAGTTTTATCTTTTCATTGAAGATAAGTAAGTCCGCTTACTTATGCAAACACTAACTTCCGCTCCATTATTAATCTCCAGCTTGTTTTCACTGATTCTAAGCTTTTAAGACAAGTATACTTTTAAGAAAGATGTTGCATCACCAGTTCTATTGGTCATTTAAAAAGCTACGAACGGACCACGTTTCCTAGGTATTTTTAAGGATCGTCCTTTGCTGATCATATCCAGATGAAGCTAAATCAGTTCAACAAAAAGCATTGCATAGAGGAATGTAACATAAGTGAGAGCGTAAATTATATTTCATAATTAATCAAAATCAATTAAACCATTTGTTTTAGTTTGTAAATTTACTTGGCGCGTTGATTTATTCAATACTATTTTGATTCATTAGTTTTCCTTTATTTTATCATTATTTCCCTTCAATGACCAAAGGTAATTCTTGTCGCCTCATCATCACTTCATATTGCAGTGTCTTAGAGAAGGGTTTGCCACTGGAGTATCATCCAAATAGGTGTTATGTAAAACGATCTGTTAGCGATGTACGAGTATATCACCTCACTACTGGAGAGGCAATGACACTGGGCTGATCTAATTTCATGCGAATGTGTCGTGCCCGCGAATGCTGTTACCTAAGGAGACTCAATACCGACCTTATACTTGCAAGTCATTTGTTACTGACATTTAGTGACTCAAAAGGCTCCTTCAGACATAACGTATCCACCCTCGTGTTTGAGCAACGTTGTTGCTCTAGACGTAAACAATAAGGGGCAAGAAGTGAAAGTCCCTTTAAACAAAACCTGTCCTCACTTTACGGCCGGTCAAAGAACTTTATTTAGGCCGTCTAGCGTGATAACGTATATTCTTCGGACTGGAAATTGGTAATCACGAAATAATAATCAATCTGAGTTACAGGTTTTAGGGATACTGTTTCTTAATAAATTCATCAAGGTTATGTGATCATTCTGCTCACATGGTATTCAGAACATGAATACACACTCACTCACATGCACTTGTTAATCTACGAAACATGAATCTACTTGAATTAATGAAGTTTACCCTTTTTTCTCATTAACAAGAAGTTTACATTCAATGGTATCATAACAAGAATATGCAATATATATATATATATATATATATATATATATATATATATATATATATATATATATATATAGATATATTGTGTGTGTGTGTGTGTTTGTGTGTGCCTGTGTGTCTACGCGCGGATGATTTCTGATAGCTGCAAAAACCTCTTAACGTCTCGGTTTCTTCACACTTTTTAGGATACGTTTGTCACCACAAAGACTAAGACCCACATGAAAAAACTCTGACCCGTTCTCGATGTCAGTGAGATTCCCTTAACATCTCGACTACAAAGAGATACTTATTCCGGGTCAACCTACATTTATCTGTCGAATAAGCAATACCTGCTGGAACATGACTACAATGTTGAAGGGTGGGCCTATTCCAGCCCTAGTAAAATATCTCTGAATTCGACAAATATATGTAAATGCGTAGGTGGAGGGGGGGCCGGAAGTAGACTTATACAATTCGTTATGGGTAACCTAAGTTTGACCAAATGGGTTACCCGAGTCCTATCACGGGAGTCAGTCTTTTCTTGGGCATCTAAGGCTTTGTTTAATGACAGCTGTGTGCAAAAAAGTGTGAAGAAACCGAGAAATTGGGAGGCCATTGTAACTCTTACCATGACACACACAAACACATTTATAGACATATATATATATACATATACAGTATATATACGTATATGTGTATATATACATATATATATATATATATATATATATATATATATATATATATATATATATATATATATATTCTGAGTCGAAAACTGTCTTAATTTATATAAGAATTCTTCAGCTTGATTTTTGTATGAAAGCGTACTGAAACACTGTTTAACTTCAAACCTTGGAGTGCTTTATAACTGAAAATATTCTCAGCAGAATGTCGAATATTAACAAACGTAAAAGAGTAAAACGAAGTTTAATTCCCATGGATAATTAAAACCCTCCATTATCACGTGCGTTTATTGAAATCCTAATTTAGGTGTGTGAAGAACACAAAGAAACGATACCTACGTGTTAAACGGAATTCCAAGCATCCTGTGAAGTGTATAACAGCACGTAGGCCCTTGGGTAGGCTTTTCAAGTACAACCTGACCCCGAGTCTCTAGCTCTCTCTCATACACGCACGCACGCACATACATATACATACATACATTCATACATAGACGTCAGTACGTGTGTACGCCCATTCACACAGTAACATTTGAGAGAGGAGTACCCAATGAATTATAAGATATATCTAAACATTTTATCTCGCAGGTTAACAGGAAGGCATGGTACACATTTTCACTGCATTATCATATGTGTGTGTGTTAGTTGTTCTTCAATAGAAGTCTTACAGTGCTGCAATCTTCTACTCAAAGCATAATGGCCGATCTCAAATCCCTACCCTTACTTCCACACGATAAAAATGTTACAGTTCGGCTTTCTGTTTGCGTACAACTCTAGTATCAGAGCAAACTCTAGGGGCCTTAAATCGCCCCACCCTCTCTGTTTACATAGTTAAAGGGGGAGGGTGACTACCCAGAAAGCAGCTTCTCTTTTGATGAAGAGACCGATAAGGAATTTTTCTCTGATTGTGTGGGAGCGTTCTTAAAGATTCCCTGTACACGTTCGGTGTAAAGGAGTTTAATCGTCACATTCGAGTGGGCATTCATTCTTTTCTGAGAATCAATAAACAAAAAGTTTCTCTGTGAAAATTTCCCTGCCCTCAGCAAACTGTATTGTCTTGGTCACACAGGTACCTTCCCGAGGAATTTAAATTCGCAAAATATACATGTAGGAAACTATAGCGCAATGACTCGGGGTCTAAAAAGGGTTTCAGTTTTGTGCATGATTAGAGGATTGAATAAATTATTAAGTAAGGGGATTGGTCAAGTAAAAATACGAAGGGGTCAACCATCTTCACAGTAAAAAAAAAAAAGAAGTGTTTGAAATGTCGAAGTACTGTACATAAGTCATTAATATCTCAGGCCACTATTGTAGGTTATTTTGACCATCAATCCGGATAAATAATTCTATCCTTTATTCACTTGTTTATTTACTCCAGTTATATACAGTATGCACAAGTGTTAGTTTGTGCCTGGCAAAATGAATAACCCTTCATAGAGCCCATGATAAATCTTATCTTAACAGCCCCTATAACGTTAATGTGAACGTGTATTATTGTAATTCCACGGACGAAAGATACTGAATACTTGGCGGCAATGTTAGCTAATATTAATGGAAACTAGACTGGATTCAGTTTAGGCTAGAGTAAGTTTATCAGGTAAAATGAAATGGGTTAAATTAAAATTATTTTGCAAACAGAATAACGATTCATGTAACGTTCCGTTACATGAATCTTACGAACCTTTCATAAGAATCAAGCAGCTTTTCATTGTAGTTCATATATTCGTGAAACAGATATTGATTCAAGCACACTCTGAGTTTTCTGCATTTAATGGTCGCTATAACTATAATTCTTCTACCCATGGAAACCTTCCATCACAAATTTCTCACACGTATACTACCAAGGGTTGTTTTTCCACAATAAGAATATTAAGGTAGAGAGGGGGATTGCTAATTTCATAGGCCGCTTTCATCTTGGGAATCCAAACAATCGCATTTACTCATTGGATAATTGAGTTAGAAACTGGGTTCATACTCAGTTTATTTAATAAATTTTAAAACTACGGAGATTTTCTTTTGATTTTCAGCACTTCGAGACATACTTTTTGACGTCCACGACCCACAAGTACAAAAGGGTCACTATCATATATCATTTAGAAGTGACTATGAATACTCATTAGATCTCATTGTATATTCCGTCATTCGACTGGAAAAACGAATTCGTTTTAATTCCCAGTTAAGCTGAAGACAGTTATCTGCATGACGTTTAACGTTACCTGTCCATTATGATCAGTTTAAAGCTAGAGACTGCAAGACCTCATGGACCAACTACTTTTATCTGTGATTTATATTTATGTGTACTTCCTGA
>NC_089744.1:59854098-59924098 GCF_040412425.1 Macrobrachium rosenbergii
TTGTCATAAATGCTTTGCCAGTCCACAGAATGGCTATGATGACTCAGAATGACTTTCGGTAGACTAGGTTATAATAAAGATTGCCTATTAATAACAATAATAATTAAGTGACTGATATTGATGATGATGTACTTAACTCGTTCCCGAAAAAAATTAATTTGCTTAAGAACCGTCTTGAGTTTTCATCACATAATACACAACTATTTAGTGAAAAAATAAACCTGAAAAAAGCTAAAGTAACATCAGTACTAGATAGAAAAGCAAATAAACTACGGAAGACCAGATCAGCAATTGAACTACAACACTAACTGTATGCTTTAAGAAATGAAAACAAAAAAAAAAACAGTTTTTGGAAATCATCCAAGAAGCCGAGCCTCCAGAGCCATGAAATCACCGAGTAGCGACGTTTATGGTAAAACTAAGAACTCAATAAACTTAGCAGAGGGAACTACATTTATAGTAACACAAAATGACTGAGGTGTCATACTGTACAGGTAAATTCCTCGCCTCATAAATTTCACAGACTACTTGCCGCAAATTTACCTGCGACAATGCACGGATTCAAGGCGTTTCTCTAACGACGCCCATCTGCAGCATCCAGTCTCTCTCTCTCTCTCTCTCTCTCTCTCTCTCTCTCTCTCTCTCTCTCTCTCTCTCTCTCTCTCTCTGATTTAATCAAAGAAAACTGCTGTTAAAGCACAACATAACATTATCATATTTATCAAGAAACGCTTCGCATTATTACGCACGGAATAAAACAAGTAAAAAACGCGCCGAAGTTTCTTTTGCGCAATCGATTTTTCTGTACAGCAGCTACAGCGTATATTCAAGGTCACCGAAAACAGATCTATCTTTCGGTGGTCTCGGTACATGGCCCGGTGGTGGCCTACCCTATATCGTTGCCAGAAGCACGAGCATGGCTAACTTTAACCTTAAATAAAATAAAAACTACCGAGACTAGAGGACTGCAATTTGGTATGTTTGATGACTGGAGGGTGGATGATCAACATACCAATTTGCAGCCCTCTAGCTTCGGTAGTTTTTAAGAACTGAGGGCGGACAGGAAAAAGTGCGGACGGACAGACAAAGCCGACACAATAGTTTTCTTTCGCAGATAATAAAAACACATTCACAGATATTTTTTCCCTTTGGGAAGAGTCCTCTGCTATTTTAGCCACTGACTTAGAGGAAGACAATACAAAGCGTGACTAAGGGAAACGCAGAAGTTATTGGGTCGTGTGTATGTTTCTTGCACACCATTCATAGTACTGGCATTACAAACTCTCTCTCTCTCTCTCTCTCTCTCTCTCTCTCTCTCTCTCTCTCTCTCTCTCTCTCTCAGCGTCTTCATGATAAGTATAAAGTGGCTCTACAATTTAGATAGCTTGAGATCCCGGGGAGAAAGGAAGGGATCTAAGCCCGTTTCATGATACAGCCAGTGAATTGTGTATCTTGTGGTTAATCGACAGTAGTGGGTCGCAGCCACAACTAAGGCGAGAGAGAGAGAGAGAGAGAGAGAGAGATAGAGAGATGTAACAGGTGTGAATGGTAAACGCTCTGTGATAAACGCTCTGTACAAGCACACCTCCATCCGGGATGAAACCATTCATCCAAATCTATGCAGTTCTCATATTTAATAGATTTTCATATAAGCAGTGTAAATCGCGAACTTCTCTAATCGCAATGAGATAAACAGATAAGTAGTTTTAATAACAGTTTGCGTATTTTATTTTTATTTTCATCATTTCATTCAGTAATTTTAATCGCATGTGGTTAGACTCCACAAGAACCCTCGCCAACTTGCAAACGAGCAGTGGAAATTACGTGGCATCTCTAAATGCACTGTACGCGTACCGGTGTGGAAAATGTTACGCACCAACGTACATGAATTGCTCGCAATCATGCCGAGGCTCCAAGCACACGTTTCGATGCATCATCAACGAAAAAGAAGGAAGAGAATCGGGTGTAGGGGAGGGAATGGAGGGAAGTCAAGCAGGGAAAGCGTGTGGGCTTGGGGAGCCATTAAGAGGAATTCTCCTTAGCTTATCGTTCATCATCAGTTATTTATCGTTCTTCATCTCTACCTTGAATGGATGTAACAAATTCATTATAACGATATACAGTAACGATGCGTAAGAAGTCTTGTAAACTTTTTACGCAGCTGGGTTCCATTGACCTTTTTGTGGCAGAATTAGTAATAAGTGGAAGAAGAGAATTAACTCCTATTTCCCAGCTGGAGAGGTTTCGGGTCATTTCTTCCCCCCTAAAGAGCACAGAGGATAAACAAGCAGTAATTAAGGAATAACACTCATTACAGAATTATCCCTGCGGCCGCTCTCACGCTTTTGTTAAGTGTGAATGAACCCAAAGGGCGAGGTGTGGAAAGCCATTAACATCCGTCAATTGAAGGATTAGTTCTGCTTCTAATGTACGGGTTTCTTTATTTCTAAATGTAGATTTGTGATGTTTGATACGTTGATTTTCATCTCATAAGATACGATAACTTTTGACATTATAAGTAACTCAAATCGTTAACCCCTGACTGTAGGAACAATTACTATGGGCTTAATCCTGTATCTATTTCATATTACATAATTCATGAATAAGGGCACTGAAGATTGTTTTAAAAACACGAAATATTCACTCCCAATTTAACAATGTGACATCCATGATACGGAAATTAATCTATCAATAAGAAAACAGAACACACACACGCACACACACATACACACACCTTTTGGAATCATTTTTTAATTTATATTCAAATCAGTAAAACAAATCACATTAGTAATAATGATCACAGGTAGAATATTTACAGTTGCTCTTACAAGAACGGACAACTAAAACACCAACGAGAATTACGTCAAAACAAACAAACAAAGCAAAGTCTGTACACAATTACCGAGTTTCTATAAAGCCGGTTTGTTTAGCAGTGGGTCAGGGAGGCAGTTACCGACGAATACCGACAGAAAGTGACTTACATTTGTTTTTGTGTGCTTTTTTTGGTTTTCTTTTGCCAATAAATTCATTTTTTTTTTTTTTACCTAATAAAAGCTTTTGGCAGGACACGCCTTTCTTTGCGTATTAGTATTATAATAGTTATCATTGCGTAAGAGATGAAATTAAAAAGTATTTATTAGATATCCCTAATGCAAGAGAAAGACAACAAAGCCGATCTGTTTGTGTTAATAAGAATACGCTTACACATGATGCTTTGAATTTCTGGCAAACGCACATACATTTGGTAGCATGTGATATCTATGCTCCAAATTCCTGTGAACATGTACTTACATGCGCACGTATATATATATATATATATATATATATATATATATATATATATATATATATATATATATATATATATATGTGTGTGTGTGTGTGTGTGTGCGTGTGTATAATGTTTTGTTATAAGTATGAAGATTGACAGCGAAATAATTGGCGTGATTAACTGAATATTTAGAGACTGAATGCAAGAACCTGTTCCTGAATCGTGTCTACTAATCTCGGGAATGTCAACAGGAAATTTCTAGAATAAACAAATTTCTTGAACAGACTCCCATTTGAAGAGTAATGGAAGAATGGCATGACCTTTTCACATGTACCAGTAAGTACATGGTAAAATAAAAACCTGCTGCAGTCTACTTAAGAATTCTACACAGTTGTGTCATTTGCCCGTAACAGTCTACGACAATCTACTTTCAATTCTTCTCAGCAGGGACTTTCATCTACTTTTATGGTCCCAGTGTCGTGCCGGGGTGCTCTTTTTAATCTTTGTCCTTTTACCTAGCAAAGCTTCTTCTTAACAACGCTCCAGATTTGAAGGCAGTGAAGAAATCATTTTTAAAACTGAGCAGGAAGGGTTAGGAGAATAAGAGGCTTTGCCTAGAACGCTCTTTCGCCACTCAAGACTTTTCCACAACATTCCCAAGCTTTTTTTAAAGCTCCAATTTACGACTAATTTTTTCCATAAGTATTCAGAGAATAACCTTCCCAAATTAACAAAACTCACAAGATATGCTTACGAAACCACAAAAGAACCAAACATATTAAAACGCCACGAGTGCTGGGGAAAATATCAAAGGATGCCACCAACGAGGGACGAGGGAGAAAAAGTGTGCCCTACTCCACAAAATCCTTAAGTCCTGCCACGTGACACCAATGCCTCGCCCACATCCCCTTCTCGACATTCCTGTGTTGTAAGACTGTGAAAACAAGTCAGATGCTTGAGAAAGGTGGCTCCTGTATCTTGGCACTATCGATAGCAAAAGACAAACCATGAAGAGGCTAAATGAGATTTTTATGGCCCTTTCTTTTTACATTGAATAAGAGAACCCTTTAGACCTATAGCTACTATTGCCCTCAGAATCATATGAAAGTTACTCTTTTACCCTAAACTGGAGTTACAGTAGACATGACGTCCTCTTCCTTCGCTCTAGGACTGTTAGATTTGTCCATACCCACTGTCTCTAAAAAAGAAAAAGTCATGAAGTATACCATAACTATACTGTAGATGATCTTGTCTTTAAACGAAAGTCCTTCACTACTGTGCCTTCCTCAGTAATATTCTCATGGCCCCAGTCCTTGGGCATCGAACTTCGCAATATTTTACTTCTTGCCTCAGATATCAACTTTGAGTGTTTGGATATTTGGTTGCTGTTTCTGTCGTTATGACAAATAATCTAAACCGAATCATCGAGGTTAATACAAAGGTCGTCCTATGAGACAAGCAGGTATGCTTCTGGATTTCGTGCAATGTGTTTGAGCATATATTTCCAGGCATACTAATTCGTTGACAATTTTCTACGAGGTGAGCGTCTAAGAGAAGTTTCCGTTGATCACATTCATTAAAGAGCACGCACTAAGCTAACAGAAACTGGAACACCGTCAATTCAAATCTTATTTGTTTGCACGAGGACAACGGCAAAGAGACTGAAATTACAAAGATCAGCTGACTAGAGTTATCGGTCGGGATATGGAAATGGTCGTACAGTTAATGAGGCAATAATCACCGAGTTTGATCTAACCAAAATACATTCGACACCAATCATGCATCGTACTTGTTTTCATGCAGAATATAATGGTGCTCTTATATATCACTGAAACTAACCAGGAAAACTCGGGTACTGGCAGTGTTTTACCTGCAAACAAAAAGGTTTATGCAAGTCCATGAATTTGGTAAAAGACTAATTCATGATTTTTCAAATTCTTCGTTTGTATATACTTACACTAGTTAAAAGAAACTTGCTGGCTACAGCAAAAGAAATATCAGTCGATGGATTTTACAAATTTGCCAGATAAAAACTAATCTTACGATATGCCCCAGGACCACCTTGCCACTCAGTTACCGGACAACGTTAGAACTGACAAGAGACCTTGAACTTTATGCATCATCTGGAGATTTGAAAAAGTAAGGTTTCTTTTACAAAGGTGGGAGGGTGTCAGCAGGCTAACACCGTATCAGAGACGAGAGAAGATTGTCAGACGAAAAGTATCATGTATAGATTCGAAAGAAGCAAGTTCTTTGTCTGTGAAAAAAAAAAAAAACATTATGCTCACAGCGACAACTACATTTATCATTATTTCTGTCATTAGCACAGACAAGCAACCTATAACTAGTAAGCAAATAGTTCCCTCCCCACTACGCACAGTTCCTGGTGAGACAATCATTTTCTATGCGGCCCATCACCCGAACTCCGACTCTGCAGAACAATAATACTGATGAATCTTTAATGATATTTTGGGTAGGAAAACAACGGCCCGGCCATATCAATTAGCAGCGTGCAGATCTACTTCAATCTGGAGGCAGATGAAACCAGTTAAAACAAACTTTTCTTTTTAGGCTGGAGCGTTGCGTCCACAGTTCGTCGTACGTGATGCTACTGTACGAAGCGGTCATTTCTTCATTTCTTTTTGTGTTTAAATGAATAATCATAAAAGATACTATATCATTATGATTATTTTTCCTTCCTAAGTATTCTTAAACACGTTATAAGAGCATGAATAAATGTATTTCCCTTTGTTTATGAGATATACTAAATTTATTGTAAATTAACGAAACACATTATAGATACTTGCAGCATCCAGACATATAAACATTCATAGTTATATTTAAACTTTTATATATATATATATATATATATATATATATATATATATATATATATATGTATATATATATGTATATATATATATATATATATATATATATATATATATATATATATATATATATATATATATATACCAGGTGTTTCGAAATTAGAGCCCCCTCCACAGAACACATGGAAAGTTATGACGTTTTCTGCTATAGCCTATCTCCAAGTATATTATTTTAAGTTTCTATTAAGCTGTTTTTCATTTTACATTTCATGTATTTTCAGACTGAGTGATGGAGTTAGATACAGCCATAGCTAACGACTCGGAGGAAATCAGATGGATTGACCAAATCCGGGCAATAACCTTCAGAGAGGCCAGGGATGCTGGCGCATCCTTCATTTCACGTTCTTGGATAGCTAACTACGTTAAAAGAGATGAATCCTTTGTTAAAAGAAACTGGAACAAAAATCCATATGTCTGTCATCGCAAAAAGAGTGAGAATCTTGGAAGGCCTGAAGTCCTTTCTCAGGAGTCAAAAGACATCATAGCTGAGGCAGTGGGTAGACCAAGAAAGTCTTTGTGTAAATTGGCGCTTGAACTAAAAACAAAAAGGGGAAAGAAGAGAAGTTATAGTGCTGTATATCGTGAGTTGAAAAAATCTGGTATCAAGCCATTTCATGTTATCAGCAAGCCCAACATCACTCAGCAACAGAGAGAAGACCGTGCATGGTTTTGTGGTTCATTTCTTAAAGATTGGGATCAAGCTGACTTTCTCCATGTTGCCGCATCAGATAAATTCTTCATTTACACAGTCAGAAAGCCAAATCATAAAAATGACATCATTTGGGCTGCAAAGTTGGATGATATCAGCGATGACGTGCGCTATCGCCAAGTTGTGAAATTTCCTGAATGTTTGGGAATTTTTCTCTATTTCACAGCCAAAAGGTTAATGTGGATCATCAAAGAAAAGGACAGTCATGGAATGGCGAATACTTCAGAGAAACTGTGCTTACTGATGGAGTATTTCCTTTCCTCAAAGATCCTGAAAATGTGTTATCTGTTGAAGAAGTCACATTTTTGCATGATAAGGCACCATATTTCAAGGCCCTTCAGACACAGGAGCTGCTTTGAAACAGTGGTATCGATTTCTTCTTGTCAAATGAATTTCCAGGTAGCTCCCCTGACCTTAATGTGTGTGAAAGTATTGGTAGTATCTTAAAGGATTGTGATGAAGCACGCACAGTGAACTATGATGGTATACCAAGCCTCGACGACCTGCGAAGAGAGGTGACCAAAGTGCTCAGGGAAATGGAGTTTGAGTCTCAGCTTTTTTGTAATTTGCTGAAATCATACCCCTCAAGAATGCAGGCTGTGGTACAGGCAGATGGAGGCCACACAAAAATATTAAATACTCAGAGAGAAACTTAAATAAATGCTTGTTCTGAATTACTTTTGTTTTTGTCTATATCAATTTTAGTTTATGCTGTAGAGGAGGGGCCTCTAATTTGAAACACCCTGTACATATATATATATATATATATATATATATATATATATATATATATATATATATATATATATATATATATATATATACATATATTTATTTATTTATTTATTTATTTATATACATATACATATATATGTATATGTATACTGTATATACTTGAGCGTACATATATATGCGTATACATGTATTTCGAATGCAATGAACTTAAATTTCAGACAAAATTAGATTTACAAGAGCAGCTTCAAAGATAGTACAAACAACTCATATCACTTATCGGCCCAAAAAGTCTGAAAACTGAAAGAGCCATTAGAAAACGCCAGCAACAAATACAGCATTGAAAAAGGTCGTACAACACCTGTTGCTTCTAAGGAAGATTAAAGCTACCGATAATTAGTTGAATATCAAAAAAGACCAGAAAAACGAACACCTGAATTAAAGATTAACAATTAGCAGTGTTTTCTAACAGCAGCATGCTGATAAAAAATAAAGCCTGAGCCAAGTGAAGCACAAAACATGCCGGGAGGAATAATTACTACAAAAGATCAGATGTTGCCAATCCCAAATCACCTGTAATGTTGTCATCTTCGCATGACTGAAGGCAAAACGACTACGTATTGGAAACAACTGCAGCTCTGCCCTTTCAAGAACGATCTGAGCACGAAGGTCAAATAGCGTTTGTAGTGACACGATGACTCATCTCAGCTAAGTTGGGAGGGAAATGACTGCTGATATTTACGAGTTTTCGTATCCCACATATGTACAGGCATATATATATATATATATATATATATATATATATATATATATATATATATATATATATATATATATATATATTATATATATTATATATATATACTATATATTCATACTGAGCGCAGACAGACACTTGCAAAGCTTAACACAACATAGTTATAATATTTATTACAGTTAAATTATAATTTCTGTCAAGATGTTCCTAATATAACTATGTAAATACATGATATTCTTAATTCTTACATAATAAATTACTCTTCTTATATAATTCAAGGTCTTCATTTGGTCAATATTCTATAAAATGTAATCAGTTCCACAAAATTAATGCCCCAAAACATTATATATCTACGGAAAACATTTGTGATCACGACTATTTCTTCAAGAAAACTTAATTGAAAAATAAAAGGGGACTTATCTGATCGGTCGAGGAGAATTCACTCCACGAGTAAACCCGAGTGATGATGATGAAAATGGCGATGATAGTAATAATCAAACAAAGGATAAGAAAATGAAACTAATTCTATGGGACAAAAATTAGCATGTCTTCTACTCGATTCCAATATTACCATTGTCCGGAGAAGGAAATTAAATCCCAAAGTTGTCACGGATGGTAACGAAGGCGCAAAATTTACATTCAGTAGAAACTCCAGCACGGCGACAGCTATTGTGCGTAACACACAATACGCATTCTGTAAACCGAGGTTAATGGGATCATACACTATATATTCATGACGTCACTCATCCACACCACTGAATTCCAAGGACTTTTTTTCTCACTGTTCTCAGGTCCCACAAAGGTGGGAATTTTTGTCATACTGGGCTACATAACCTAAATATATATATATATATATATATATATATATATATATATATATATATATATATATATATATATATATATATATATATATATGTGTGTGTGTGTGTGTGTGTGTGTGTGTGTGTGTATTTGTGTGTGTGTATTTGCGCTAGCGCACGCTCTTTAACATTATACGTTAATGAACAATAGGAAACGTCCATGATGGTATAATACATCGCATCTGTGTAAACAACCTTCGATAGGTGTCACACACACGAATTATTTTCCTCCTTTTTTCCACCACTGCACTAGCATAACAAACCCCCAACCGCCCCCCTCCCTGGAGAGGAACCCTCCTGATGATGCTGGGCGCTGGAATTCGTTCACTGTTCATTTGCACATTATTATTGCAGCACTGCTTTTCGCAGGAGGCGTAAGGGCGTCTGTCAGCCGCATTCTCGGACAAAGACACATCCACTGCGTGTTTCCACTGACATTACCCTCTGCATAACACGGAGAGGGGAACCACCCTCCACCCATCCGGTAATGCGAGAATGGGCTTGGTCACCAGCTCTGCTCACTAAACACGATCTTTTGACGCTTTTTTGTCCTGGAATTTTTTCATACGCCACAACAAAGCGCTGCCTTTGCGTGCAGGATCAAATCAGATGGCGATCCACGCGCTCGATGCGTTTAAGTCACCGAAAATCACATTTTAAATTCGTCTAGGAAGTTTTAGCAGGTTTCGTTTCTAAAAGAGAAAACAGGTAAACTTGAAGCCTTACGCTGGCCCACACACCCACCTCTTCACTGGTGTCTACCTGAGAGAATTTTGGGGAGTGGCAGCTCGCCAAGAAAGAACTTAAGCCAACGTGAGCCAGGACATAAGTTTCAAAGTTTCACATGAGCTTCTCACATTTTCTGAGGGACCCTGTAAATTTTCCTAGTCTTTTGCAAGAAATTGATTAAAAGTCGCATCTTAGAAAGAAAACTCTGGGAAACCAAGCGAAAGACTTACCTAAATAGAAGCGAGTTAAGGACGTTTGGGTGGTAAGGGCGCGAGGATTTGACTGGTGTTTGTAGTAGACAGAGAGGGTCTCAGCATACTACCCTGCTTTCTGCCGCACCTCACCTTAGCGCCGAGTTACCTGGGGAAGGATTGCCACTTCTCGCCAGATCAAATGTCTTAAGATGATTTCTTTTCTTTTTATTACGCGCGTTTCTCTCTACAAAGTTAATTGTCAGGCAGCCGTGGTGGAATTCAAATTAATAATTTTCCGGGAAAACCTTTGGGTTTTGAGTCTAAAACAAGAGTATATAACAGCCATGTTTATTTCAACAACGTCCTGCACATTAGAATGTGTTCCTCACGTAAGAAGTGGTAGCGTGTGAGATTGTCCAGGCCGGAAGTTGCCAAACGTTCGTTGTTGATCACAAAAACGACATTTCTTGGCTTCGGACACATTTCTTCCAAGCAAACCCGTGGTATTTGAAGCGGAAAATTTTCAGTCCAAACACAGAAAGTTAAAATCAACGAACCTGCAAAGGCTCTCCCCAAACAACTGAATTTGCAATAAGGTATCCAGCATCATTGCACATCTTCGAACAGCTATGAACCCAATTGCTGTCAGACGGGGCTGTTGCTTTACGAGAAATCACACACTTTACAAGAAAAGGAAAAATATATAGCAATCAAAGTACACTACAAAAAAATCTTCATCGTTGATTTTCTCCATAATAAACCACTAGGTACAATATTCTGTGATGTCTGATCGTAGTCAGTAGGAAGAACGTAGGCAAAACAAAGCAGCACCTTCTATTATACAGGTGTGTGAGGGCGTTGGGTAGATGACGTCACGCTGACCAGTAAGAGATTCGACAGATTTAAAGATCGAAGGGAAGGATGGGATGAGCGAAAAAAAGAAAGAGAAGATGACTTAAGAATGCAGGCGGCCAAGTGCTTTAATGGCATGCCTGCTTTCAGTTAAAGGGACAATGTGTTGCCTTTACCGCATTATTAATCAATACATATAAATATACAAGAGTACACATACGCGTACGTGCATATATATAATTGTTTGTGCGCGCGCATGTGTGTGTGTGTGTGTGTGAGCAGCAAACTACGAATAAGGAAGAAATGGAGGACGAACGGCCTTAAAGAACGCTAAGGTTCAACGGTTTTTGTCCATCCTAACAGACCTTTCAAGGAGTTCCTAGATAACGCCCTGGGAATAAAAAAAAACCTGAAGCTCCTGCTACTTCAAAGAAGAGGCATACAGTAAAAAAAAAGGAAAAGAATCTTTACATAAATATGCTCACAGATATAAAAATATTGGAATGTAATTACTGAAATAAATGTGTCAGAATTAAATATTTGCACGCATTAATAGATGTATGACAGCGTATAATCTATACTAAAAAAATTTATTATGATTTATTTGTATTTGCACTAATTTTGTTTGGCTGTTTTTTCATATCATCTCTTCAGTGCGCTATGAGTCTTATGAATAAATTATTACGTTTACATCTCCTAGTTTCTTACCGCCATTCTATTTTAATTCTAGTATTATATAACCAATCAACGAGTAGTTTCCAACTTTTCATATTGTCATCGGAACTGAATTGAAGATGCTCTGCGTTAGTTTTATATTTTTAATAAAACAGGATTAAATAGATAAAAAAAAGTTTTACAATGTCCACTTATCCTCTCGAGAAAGCTCGCGAAACCTTTTGTAACCCAGGGAATTGTTACATTAAACGAAAGGTGTATACCAACGCAATGCTACTTTCCATTGAAACTGGGACAAGCATTCGGCAGATAACGCAATGGAGAATCAATAGTATATTTGTAACATTGACCAAATAGCTTTGATAACAAGTCAAGATGGATATCATGAAGATTTATTTTGGTGTTGCGTTTTATGAAATGTACACAGTTTACGGCACTCGGTACCCTTGATAAAAGTTTTAAGATTTTTGGAGAGCCAAATGACAGTGGTCGAGGAGAGTCTGATAAAGTACATAGCACTTTAATAAGGTATATGCCTTGTTTTCTGCATTGTTTTACTCTTTCCTTTATTGGCCTCTTGTTTACTTTCCCTTTTTGGAGTGCAGCTTCTGCCTTGTAGTTCCAAGTACGACCAATGCTTCAACATTGCTTTCTAGATATTATAAGGTGTTTGTCCTTTATTTTCTCTTTGCATGTTTTTGTTTGGTCCATGTTTAGTGTATATATATATATATATATATATATATATATATATATATATATATATATATATATATATATATATATATATATATATATATATATGTACTGTGTGTTTCGAAATTAGAGGCCCCCTTTCCACAGAACAAATGGAAAGTTATGAAGTTCTCTGCTATAGCCTATCTCCAAGTACATTATTTTAAGTTTCTATTGAGCTGTTTTTCATTTTACATTTCATGTATTTTCAGACTGAGTGACAGAGTTAGATATAGCCATGGCTAACGGCTCGGAGGAAATCAGATGGATTGACCAAATCTGGGCTATAACCTTCAGAGAGGCCAGGGATGCTGGCGCATCCTTCATTTCACGTTCCTGGGTAGCTAACTACATTAAAAGAGATGAATCCTCTGTTTAAAGAAACTGGAACAAAAATCCATATGACTGTCATTGCGAAAAGAGTGAGAATCTTGGAAAGCCTGAAGTTCTTTCTCAGGAGTCAAAAGACATCATAGCTGAGGCAGTGGGTAGACCAAGACAGTCTTTACATAAATTGGCGCTTGAACTAGAAACAAAAAGGGGAAAGAAGAGAAGTTATAGTGCTGTACGTCGTGAGTTGAAAAAATCTGGTATCAAGCCGTTTCATGTTATCAGCAAGCCCAACATCACTCAGCAACAGAGAGAAGACCGTGCATGGTTTTGTGGTTCATTTCTTAAAGACTGGGATCAAGCTGACTTTCTCCATGTTGCCGCATCAGATAAATTCTTCATTTACACAGTCATGAAGCCAAATCATAAAATTGACATCATTTGGGCTGCAAAATTGGATGATATCAGTGATGACGTGCGCTATCGCCAAGTTGTGAAATTTCCTGAATGTTTGGGAATTTTTCTCCGTTTCACAGCCAAACGCTTAATGTGGGTCATCAAAGAAAAAGGACAGTCATGGAATGGTGAATACTTCAGAGAAACTGTGCTTACTGATGGAGTATTTCCTTTCCTCAAAGATCCTGAAAATGTGTTATCTGTTGAAGAAGTCACATTTTTGCATGATAAGGCACCATGTTTCAAGGCTCTTCAGACACAGAAGCTGCTTCGAAACAGTGGTATCGATTTTTTCTCGTCAAGTGAATTTCAGGTAGCTCCCTGACCTTAATGTGTGTGAAAACATTGGCAGTATCTTAAAGGATCGTGTTGAAGAGCACACAGTGAACTATTATGGTATACCAAGCCTCGACGACCTGTGAACAGAGGTGACCAAAGTGCTCAGGGAAATGGAGTTTGAGTCTCAGCTTTTTTGCGTTTTGCTGAAATCATACCCCTCAAGAATGCAGGCTGTGGTACAGGCAGATGGAGGCCACACAAAATATTAAATACTCAGAGAGAAACTTAAATAAATACCTGTTCTGAATTACTTTTGTTTTTGTCCATATCAATTTTAGTTTACGCTGTAGAGGGGGCGGGGGCTCTAATTTCGAAACACCCTGTATAAATATGTATGTATATATATATATATATATATATATATATATATATATATATATATATATATATATATGGGTGTGTATGTGTTTGTTTATTTGCGCGGGTGCTTGTAGCATCAGCTGAGGTTAAAACAGTTTATGATAATGACCATTTCTTTGGTAATATTTATACTAATATGGCAATCTTATTGTATATTTTTTCTTTTTATTTCATGTAATCCTAAAGCATATTACATAGATTTTACTTGCAGTATACGTTATGGACACTATCTTTGCGAATATGCATATAATACTTAACAAGGTGCAATCAGTGACGGTGGGCGCCTTGGCTAAGCGTTAGAGCACTCAACTTACGTCTGCTAGGTCCATTGATTGGTCTCGCCCTACAGCCCATCTGTCTACCCTCCTGTAATGGATATCAGCATCGCTGAGGTCAAGAAAAAGGGCGTAGGGATAGTGTTCCGGACGAAGTCCACTTGTTGTTCCCCGCAGCGTGTATTCCTTACATGTTTGTTTTAATAGTTGTCAGTAATCTTATCATCTTAAGTTGAAGAAAAGGTAAGTTGGGTATTAAAGGTATAAAGGCCTTTGTTAGGAGAAATGAATGGCTGTACAGAAAGCTTTCTTTCTAGCCAGTGTAGATGACAGTGAAAATCACCTTTTCACTTAAAATACATACACTCAGAACTCTCCAATAATATGTGAATACAATATCTCTGTCTCATACCAGTATTGTCAGTTTCGCATCATGAACGTTGAGGATGCGTAAAAATCGAAAAATGAACGACGTAAACACGCGCGAGGTACATAACGCACGCAATAAAGAACAGCAGCCGTGTAGTGGTACTTTGACCGTGAACGTTGAACCAGTACTACAACAATCAGTCAGTGGAACTTCAGACAAATGGGAAACTGCTGAAATGTTTTTCGTAGATCCAAAACAAAAGGAAATTATGTTTTTTTATTCAGGTTGTGACTAGTTTAGCACTACAAATAAAAAATTAAACGATGTGCGCATGAGAACACACAAATCAATAAATGAATGTGTGTAATATATATGTGTATATATATATATTATATATATATGTATATATATACATATACATATATATATATATATATATATATATATATATATATATATATATATATATATATATGTAGAATCTACTGGTCACTTTTACCAGACACATATGTAATTCTAATAGCCACAATGCCTCCTAACTTCTCGAAGAATTCGAGAAGTTAAGAGGGCATTGTGGCTATCAAATTACACACACACACATATATATATATATATATATATATATATATATATATATATATATATATATATATATATATATATATATATATATATATATATATATATATATATATATATATATGCACTATACTTATAAGAATTGTCTCCCGAAGGTGTCTGCAGTTCGTCTTCGATCAGGATTCTACCCTGGACCATTTTGCTTGATAAACGGGAGTGGATACTGTTCATACGTACCACCACACTCACACACACACACAGAAACATGTTTTGGTCATATGCAGCAGCCATATTCCTATTTTACTGAACTGTTCTCATTTCGATTTTTCAAACTTATTTTTCCTTTTTTTCTAGGGGTGGCTGGAGGCTGGATACATTTACCTCTCCACGTCTTGAATCCGAATGGGGAATACACGAATAGACTGTTTCCCCTCATGTTGAGATTCGAATCGGCCATAAGAAGGTAAGTGACTGCAATCATATTAATAATAAATGATCGATAATCATCAATTTAAGGCAAGCTGTAAGTGGTTTATTGTCATGTTTAAAAACATTTTAAAAACAAAATGCCATTTCCGGTTATCTTCCGAACATTATCTTATCTCTCTCTCTCTCTCTCTCTCTCTCTCTCTCTCTCTCTCTCTCTCTCTCTCTCTCTCTCTCATCTGAGTGTTTTCTTAATGCAATTATTTCTCCAATTCCACAGTCCGCTCTGCACAAAGTAATAATGCATTAAACTGAAATGATAATTTAACACAATATCCTTTGAAGGAACAAAATTTACCTTGAAAATACTAACTTCAAGCAAAGAAGCCAGTAGCACTTGGGTACACGCGCACAAAAAAAGGCTAGTTGAGGCTATTCACACGAACAGCTAACTAAGAAAACAAATAAGATGATTTAAAAAGAGATAAAAAATTATCTACACCAAAAATCATGCTTCTGAGAGAAATTAATATTCTTCAGCCGAGGGGGGTGGGTGGCGATTGCCACATTCTTTTATCATTTTGTAGCTATTATCACAGATTAGATCAAAGCGATTCATCTTAAAGGTAATCTTAGGCTCAGAAAACTGAGAGAGAGAGAGAGAGAGAGAGAGAGTGTGTAAACAAAAATCAAAAAACCATTCTTACCCACCTTTAGGTTTTGCATGATAGGGGTAATGGTGAGTCATTTATTAAATTATGGATTTAGATTACATCACCCATCCTACTTGGAAAAACCTTCCGTCTTAGGTACCGGAATATATACTGTATGTTATATTATTATATATATATATATATATATATATATATATATATATATATATATATATATATATATATATATATATATATATATATAATATATATATATGTGTGTGTGTGTGTATGTATGTATGTATGTATGTATCTAATACTTTGGGTGTAAGTTATTCTGAAGGTGAATTCGATACTAATAGGTTATTTTATGCTTAATATTTGAAAGTATAAAAATGTCAAGGTCAAAATTAATCTAATATTATATATGCATGTATACTTTGTTATTATAATAAAAAAGAAATTTAGAAAATACCACGAAAAATCAATACTAATCCTAATTCATTGATTTGGGTACATTTGAATTTGACAATTCCTCAAGACGATGGTTTGAACACTTTGACGACCGAAGGCATCGAATTCCCCAGCTCATCCTCAAACCTAAACAGCTCTCAGCCCGAACCTGCATATAATTACTGCGATAAAACGCTGTGGTCGGCGGCATCCCTTAGGGCTGGCTTCTCGGTTTTCCTCTTTGCTTCCCAACCTTCGATGAAAACAGGTCTCACCCAGAAACCTAAATAAGACTCAGTTCCATCTCTCAGGTGCTGTTCATCGCTATTATACTTCTTATATATTGCCTAAATTATGTGAAGCTAATAACTTCGTTCAAAATAAGGTACTGTGATATGCTTTTGGCGAATGTTTGTTATAACTGGTGTTCAGTATTCTTATTGATATTCATCTCGTTGATTTCAGCCTTAATTACCAAATTATGATAGTTCTATAATTTTGACTGCAGAATAATTTCTTAATAAACCTAACGCTTTAACTTCGCCACACTTTCAGCAAAGACCAAAAGACATCATAATTCTCAAGAATCTCTTCAGAAATGAAGGTAATTTGGCTATTTCCCTTTCTAAAGTCACCACCTCCAACCAACTTCGCGGTTACCTCCAACGCAAGCACTTGCGAAAATAGAACGTCGGTCACCGTCACTTCTGGGGCTGTCATAAGAAAAAGTATTCAATATGGCAACCAGACAATCATGGTTCTTTTCCTTTCAAGAAATCATCTCCAAACAAATTTTTATCATTCATTTCAAAAAGTACTTACAAGACGTGAACTGCAGCTTGTTCGTGGCTTCTCCCTTCTAATGTAATAGATTTCTGTATTTTAATTTTTCTGGCTGTCAGAATTTAAAGGGGTGGATTAAAAGCACCCCTTGCAAAAGCCTGGTTACGCCCATGGTTCTCTTTCTCTCCCGCAACTGGTTCAAGAGACTCTGGACTACCCAGCATTTCCTGTTTCAGCCAAGGAAGCCAAACCGCAAACAGACCTCGAGGAGATTCGATTAAGTAATGTTTCCCCCGTCTCCGTGGTAAGCGTGTGCAAAAATGAGCGTGTTTATGTGTTTAAGCTAACAATGTTGAAGAAGAATACTTTTGTAAATCTCAATCATGTTTTTTTTTCTTTACTTGCTGATCTGTGTGCGTGTGCGTGTGCGTGCGCGCGCAAGGAGAGCAGTCCACGTTGTTATTGGCCTTAAATCACCAGGCGAAAATTAAAATTAACGTCAAATTGAAGAATATATCAGATAAGATGGAATCGACGATATGACTTTGGTACGTCTATTCAGGTCTATTGGAGATATTACGCTACTATATAAAAGTAATGCAACCAAAATCATGAAAATTCTAAGATTCTTGTAAAATTACTATACCTAGTTAGAAACTTACTGCCATGGCTTTATAAAATAAATAAATAAATAAATAAATAAAAACCAGTATAAGAATTTTCATATTCTCTCAGGAACGTATTGGTGGACTCTCGGCTCCTCAGGTATATGAGTCACCAAGAAGAGGACAAGAGAGAGAGGAAAGAGAATGGTGACGAGAAGAGGTACAAGGCTGGTGGTAAAAGGTGGAGGCAGAGAGGTGGAGGGACCGGAGAATTCCAAGGTCCCTCGGTAACAAGACAACTGCATTGCATCACAATATGTTACTATATTAACATGAAATGAATATTCTCTCTTTACCTCTCTCCCATATATATATATAGTATATATATATATATATATATATATATATATATATATATATATATATATATATATATATATATATATATATATATATATATATGTGTGTGTGTGTGTGTGTGTGTGTGTGTGTGTGTGTGTTTGTGTACATATGCGATGTTTTATAAAAAAATATAAGAAAATAATTACAATATAAGTAACTGTATAAAGATAATGCAGGAAAAGAATACCAATGAAGCTGCAGACAGTAGTAGCTCAAGATATCTACAGTAGAATGAAATGGATAAATCCAAATAAAGCATATAAGTAAAGTAAATCAAGAACCAGAATTCTTCATTGGCAAGTGAAGAACAAGAACAGTATTCATAAATATATGTAAAAACTTCATATTTGGTCATATTTCAAAGTCGATACTGCTATTTGATATGTACATTCTGTAATCATTCTGCTAAATGCCCCTTGAAAGTAGGCATAAAGAAACCCTCATAAAAAAGTACAGCGTAGCAGGAACAGAGTGGTAAATAATAAATAATAAAATGAAAGTCAATGAAGATAATTTGATGTAAGGAAGTACTGCTTGATCTGATTTAGCTAAGATAACTCAAAACGTACGTCATTTAAAATGTAACGCAATTATTTTGTTTCAAACAGACACCTAGAACAAATGGCTTGCTTAATGAACGGAAAAAATCGAAGTAATGCCAATGGATTGATTCATTTTGGCTTTCGTTATATTTCCAACTTTACCCTCCCAATGTCGGAAGGCTAGTAAACAATAAATGCAATATTTGGTGTCATGTATTTAAGAGATTCTTGGATCGTTTATTGTGCAAGGCCATTTTCTCTGTCAAGGCTCATACGGACAACGGAATCTCCTTTAACAAATCTAAACATCTCTGAATGTGTACGAATGGGATGCATCTCAATCCGTCCTGTCTTTCATTTTATTGACATCTTATACGAATAATCTGTGGCAAGTACCTCTTTACAAAACTATTACGTTTAGAAGATAAGGTCTCCAGTCCCTAGGATATATTTTGCTAATTCAAGTCTTCATTCAACAATGAAAGGTTTTTTTATTTTTCGTCTTTTGTTATTTGTTCTTATTTGTAAGCTCTTTATCTACAATACTGCTTGTTTACCATGGGATGTTAGTCTTCTGTTACTTCCATTATTCATTCCTCTTCGTTCTCTTTGCGTTCGACCTCTTCGTCACGAGCATATTAATCACCAGAGATGTGAGTTTTCATGCGTAGGTACCAAGTGCGTTTAGGTTGGTGACATCATCAGGCGCCTGTGTTCTGTCTGCTTGTTTCCAGATGTACCTAATATGAAATCGTTATTTATAGTTCCACAGTTTTAAACAAATGCAACGTTATAAGAGCCGATTATATCCACTTTTCAAATAACTTTTTTTTTTTCTTTAATCTAAAGCAGGGAAAGGCTGGTTATTGCTAGTGGCAATGGAACACGCTGAAGATACAATGGGGTGATTGAACTTGCGCAGCCCAACACTTTACTGAATGTCATGATGAAAGGTTTTCATGTTTTTCTACTCAGTTTGTCCTGCACTACCGTGTCTGATTGTTTCTTAACATGTGATTTGTCGACATTCATCACGACGAATAGTCATGAGGTTAAGAACCATCAACAACATCTAAGGTCACTGGGTCATTGCCTAACGTATTCATCATGAAAATACAAGAAAAAAAGCTTCTCCTCTGATCTATTAACATTAGATGCAACTCATTCATCTGAGGTACACGATCCTTGTACAGCCAGTCTTTCTCCATGAACTGCATCGCAAGTTTGTTGCATCCCACGACTGGTATTCTGTTCGAATTCGCTTGTATGGGTCTTATGCACTTACACAGATAGATGGATAGAATTAGACATTTTCCGTTAAAATCAGTTAAGCAGCCTCCTAGACTAAGTATCAGATTCCAGGTAACTTGTCAACACTAGTGCTAAGAAGGGATGGTCAGCTGTCATGAGGGTAATATCTTAGTCTAAACCAGTTGCTGAAAATCGAAAGGTAATAAGTCACCTACTCAGCTTGAAAAGCGCGCGCGCGCGCTGTGTATATGTATATATATATATATATATATATATATATATATATATATATATATATATATATATATATATATATATATATATATATATATATATATATATGTGTGTGTGTGTGTGTATATATGAATATGAATATACATATATAAATACACACACACATATATATATGTATATGTAAAATGTGTACTATATTTTCCTTCATAAAAGCAGAAAAACTAAAGTGCATATTCAGAGTACCATATAAATATGCTCACCAATATACAAAATGCTAAAGACGTTCACGGACATGCGCGCGTGTCTGCTGACAAAAAGAATCACAGCGTTCTAGAGACCCTCAACGGTCTAGAACCTAAAACTCTTTCCTTTAATCCAAGGATACGTAGATTTTAGTTCGGTCAAGGACTGATGTTATAGGAAAACTTTCCACCATGAAAGTCTTTCTGGAATTACGTAATATCTCCGGTAGTTCGTTGGAGGTTATATGTTTAAGACTGCAAATGCCAGACTCACAAAAATGGGCGGAAATGCAGTTTTAGCCAATAAAATATACGTTTTCAAATCAGATCTTCCTTGAAAATATTTTCAAAATATTTGAATCACGAAATTTTTAAACATATTCGCGAAGTTTGACCTGGAAACAGCTTTATCAGTTCCGAATAATTGTTTTGGAATAGCCCAAGAATTTATCTTTATTTCCAAGAAGGTAGCAACCCAAATTAAACATAAGCAACTGTGCCTACCTTCTCATCCTATTTTTATATTTTCATCAAATTTTTTATCAGTCCAGTATAGTTTCTGATATCTTGCATATATTTCTTGTATGATACATACATTTTTAAATCTTAAAATGATTTACTTAATCACTAACTGTATTTTTAACTACATATATCGAAATTAATCAATGAATCCTTTAAACTGCTACTTGTATATATTGTATATATATATATATATATATATATATATATATATATATATATATATATATATATATATATATATGTGTGTGTGTGTGTGTGTGTGTGTGTATGTTATATGTGTGTATATATATAGAGAGAGAGAGAGAGAGAGAGAGTTTTGAAATTACTACAGATAAAGGTAATTTAAATCATAATTAATTTTTCTGGGCGTAATAAAAATTCAGTACTGTTCTGCTACGTTTTTCACGATATTCCTGTGTTGGATTTGCCAAATAAACAAAAAATGATGCAGAGATATTATCTGTATTCAACAGTTGCTGTTCATGACTAAATATACCGATTATTTAAAGCCCTTTGTTTGCCTCTATAGAAATAACATAGATTAAAATGCAGTAGTATCACTTAGCCACACTTTTGTAATATAAAACACATCATGCCTAAATTTTATTTCTAGCAAGTCAGTATAAAATCTATATATAGACACCCACACACACAAATATAAATATAAATACATACATGCATACACACAAATATATATATATATATATATGTGTGTGTGTGTGTGCATGTGCATGTGTGTGTGTGTATGTATAGATTCTAATGATCACTTGTCTAACAGATATCTATGTATCTGAATAGCCTGAATGACGTCTAAAATTCTTGACTTCTCTGTAGTTTTTATAGAAACGAACGCAAAACTCTTACACCCGTATTGGGACTCGAAACTTATACACAGTAGGTAACGGTAAGACTAACCTATACCAATATACCACTAAGAAGGTTTGTATGTATGTATGTATGTATGTATGTATGTAAGTACGTGTATTGGATTACTAGATTTATAACCAGATTAATCCGTGATGATTCGAGAACAGACTAGAGAAAAATCATAGTGCAGTGATGAAGTGTCACCCTTTCCTTTGATGTCTGAATACAATAAACCATTGCCACAGATGCGTACCTTAATATCATTGCGCTGCTTTCTATATTTTTGTTAAATTAAATCTCGGTACCACCTCACATCCTATACATTACGCAAATACCGTATAAAATATGTAACCCTTACCAATCACAGTGACATACATTACAAGCACAGCATACCAAGTACCACATAAAAGGTTGCCTTCTTTATGTGATGTGTGTTTACGTGTGTAGCCAGTGTAGAGTGTAATAAGCTTAATTTCCGTCCCTCAATAATCCCTTATTTTTAAGTTTCAACGCCAATAAAAAAAAACAGGAAGCTATTGTAGCTTTATATTTATTTGAAACTTAATTAACGTAAAGTATGGTAGTGCCTTCATCAACGCAATGTGAAGACCTTCCTAAATCCTACAGAACTTCGGACTTAATCCTCCTTATATATCCTAAGGATGGTTCTGTTCACAACACATCATCCGCTTTTCTGTCCTTGTCCCATTCTCATACAACTCTTCTCTCTGTAGTTATTTGTTTTCAGAAATAGTCCTTTCAGGAGTATATATCAGCAAATTAGGAAATAAAATATATCCATAGATTCTATCCTTAACCTCTTGTTCAGATCCTGAACAAAATCATTTTTGTTAATTGTCAGATAATTATTTATTATATAAAACCAAACATTTGCATTCAGTGCTTAGCCTCCTGTTTGTATAATTGCAAATAACTTTTTACAAGCTCCTGCTGATAAACTATAATCGTCTTCACACGGAATTCTAATTCAGCATGTTTCCATTCATCCCCTGAATGTAGAATTATTTCATCTTAAATATTCTATATTCGGAAATTACCTTAATAAATTATTGTTCATAAGACTAGATATAACAATTGGGTGTTCATAATCAACACCTTTCAAAGGCTTTATATCCACACTCTAAAAATACTGTTCCATAAAGTATTCGTCCTTATTGAAGTTATAACACCGTGTCTATTAACTAGAAATTACTTTTAAAATATTTCGTAGATGAAACATGATTTAATTTTAATCAGCATATTCCCATTTGCCAGCTAAAGTATTGTTACTGTTTACAGCATGAAGTCATTTTCCTCTTTCTCGTTTTTCAACTTCAAATTAATTCATACATTATTTTCCGTCTTTATTCATAAAACTTATTTCCCTTTGCCCATACAGCTAATTCCTTACAAAAGTATATTGTCATTATCTCCAAGCATTCGCTTTTGAACGATCCAAAAATCTTTTAGAAAGACTAGCAGTATTTTTTTTACTAAGGTATTATACCTCAGCATAAAAAAAAAAATAGCAGCCTATGTAATAATATTCTCGTGTGAGTGTTATTTTCAGTCTCTTATAGACAACAGAAAAGGGTGAACAATTTTGCTTGTCGGCCAGTAAGGTCAAGTACACAGTCAATATTTGCAAACCGAGCCTTAACCTCCAGTTTCCAAGGTCACGAGAAACAAACGACAGGCCTTCTAAGAAATTCCTTTAGTCAACTTGCAATGATTTTCGATTTTTATACATCTACGAAATTAATCATTCGTCTGTAGAACCTCAAAAGAAGACAACATAAATCTAAAAAAAATATTTATTCGCAGATGCGGAAAATTTTCGAACAATGAATTATAGTAACAGGGTCTGAAGACGATAAATCATAGGAAAATTTGACTTGTCATTTACTAAATATCACGATCTATATTATATATATAAAATACATCTTTGTGACCGAATGCGAGAAAAAATATCAGTTCTTAATAAATTCTGTCATCAGGAGCAGAGGAAATACTTTCATTTGCGTGATGCAACCAAATTAGTCTCTCTTAGTGGTAGCCTTGTTGGGGTGTCCACATTGCAAAGAAAATTTTTCTTCTTAAAGTTTTTGAATGTTTGAAAGTTGTAATAGTCAGAGATTCGAAAATAATAGTCTGGCTTTATGTCAGGTTTTATTTTACAATATTTGTAGTCACATCTTAAAAGAAGGAAGGGAATTTGTTTATTCGCGCTCACACACACACACACACACATTTATGGTACTGAAGTGAGGATGTTGACAATAAATTGAAGAAAAAAAGTTTAAAACTGTTGAGATGGATTGTTTGCACAACATAAATACGGAGGAAGAATTGAAAGGCGGTAACTGCTGAATTACGTATAGGAGGTAAAACTGTTGGTGTATTTCAACCGTTGGATCAAAATATTTTGAGATGGTCTGGTCATGTGGAAAGAATGGAACATAATGAGTTAAGGACTAGCGGTTAGTTCGGAGGTTTAAGGAAGAACGGGGGAGGAGGAGAGGATGATCGGCCCTAAGTATCCAGGAAGCACGAGTGTTTACAAGATAACAAGGCGTGGCACAATGTGTGCGTTTGGGTGTGAGCCCCAATTTGTCGATACGCTGGCTAATATAATATTATAGAAGTTTTCTGCATAAGGAGTGCATCAACGTTTCAGCAGTTAAGTATGAATGTGGCAGTGCCCTTTGTGCTGTTCATTTTTTTCCTGGGCGCTCCCTAGTTAGAGGAAACGACTTTTCAAGAAACATGGAATTATACAATTATGCTGAAAATATTTCTGAATTATCAATAGATGAGATTATAAGATCAGTCCTATGATCGTGAAGAATATTTCTTAGTTTTTTTCTGAGCGATTGTTTCTACTACGGTGTACAGAAAATTGATAAGAGCATTACTGAGTTAGAGATGAATAATTCTAGAATGGGAGCATTAATACTACCTTCTGGATGCAGGGAAAAAACTTTACGTTGTCAATGTGCGCTGAATATTCTGACGTGAAAACAATGCTATTGTTGTTGTGGCACCACAAACATAATTAGCAGAATCCCAGTTAACAGCGAGATTCCGGACAAAAACAAGCAACATGTGGGAATGCGTCTGAATAATAGACGCAGAAACGACGAAGTAGCGACAGACCTTAATTGCATAAACCTAAGATTTAATGCATTTGTTATGTGATTAGCTTCAACACGGCGAAAGTTAACCTCGGATTGCTGATACAAATTTATTGCCTAATGAAGAGGATGGCCATTATATCATGAGAGTTGGTCCAGAAGTCAATTAAGTAAATAACATTGTGGATTTGTTGAGAGACATACGTGTCCAAAGTGAAAATGAATAAAACAGCGCCTAAACTTCAGATATAACGGGAGAAACATCCGCTTCTAGAAGACTCTCCTCCTCTTTAGGACTAGAATTCTCAAAATCCTTGCATGTCTCATGAACCCCATGAAATCGATTAATTCAAGTGGCACGTTCGGCATCACCTAAAGAACAGAGCCCATTAATTCGAACGGATTTTTATTACTCAAGACATTAAACCAGATTCGGGCGGTTTTGCTCCTTCCCGTTCTTTGCATGAGGAACAGAATATCCATCACGTCTAAATATCAATATAGCATTTGGCCAAAATGAAGTGAAACAGTAGAAACTGGACAGTTTTAGCCAACACAAAAAGAAAAAATGGTTTGCCCTAAGAAAGTGAGGTATAAAACATTTCATGAACAGGTGAGAAATATATGATTCTTTTGATAAACTTCCCCAGAATGGACAGAGGGCACCCAAAGAGCTGATGATCCCCAAAGTCCGCACGCAGATTGGAATAATAAACGTAACAGCACCTGATCATTCATGTATATGAGAGATTGCGTTATAACCCCCCCTCTCTCTCTCTCTCTCTCTCTCTCTCTCTCTCTCTCTCTCTCTCTCTCTCTCTCTCTCAGAAATATTGTATAAGAACTGAAGGAGGTTTATAACGAAAATTTCTCCAAAGGCCAAACAATTTTCAGTGTACTTAGTACCCTTGATTCAGAAATCTACGTCAAAGGAAAAAAAAGCGGACAAACAATATCATACATAACAGGGAATAGAGGACTCATGGCAGCTCAGTATTTAATAATTCAATGGCCGTATGAACTAGAAATTCAAACCTCTTATGAAACCTAGATCTAAGGGAAAGAATAGAAAAGAGACAAATAAGATTTTGCCTCTCATTTCGTGAAGGGAAATTACAGGAAACAGCAATTACGGAAATAGGTAGGAAAACTAAGTTTGCTTTAATTTTAGAATGCTTACTTACCACACTAGCCTTCGTGAAGTTGACGAAGTGAAAAAAAATGCATCATCTTTTCCACGTTATGTATTCCGAAGGGAAAAAATTTATCTTCTGTGGCAAAACCTATAATGTCGATCGAGAAACTCAGACCTCCTAACAGTCAAACTTTTGTGATCTAGGGTCTAATTCATGTCCAAATTCTTATACATCAGTGAATTTCCATTAAGTCTCTGATAAAATGTTCATTTGTTGAAAGTTTTCTTTCATATCAGGGAATATGTTTAAAACGTACCACAGAAAGAAAGGCGTATATCCAGACGTATAAGGAAAGTACCATAGACCATTTCTCTCTCTCTCTCTCTCTCTCTCTCTCTCTCTCTCTCTCTCTCTCTCTCTACTTGAAAATGCAACTTGAGCGCCTATTAAAGGAAACAAATGCGCAAGTTCATTGATCTTAAAACCGGACGAAAGGGAATCCGATCGAAAGCTTTTCCTGCATCAGCACAGAGGTTCTCCCTCTCCCTTCCCACCCTTCCATTCAGAGAAGCCAACGACCGTGAAAGGGTTTGGAAAATCGTTCCATTACGTATTATTTCTTCACGTCTTAATTGAAACCGGCCGACTACGCAGGCGCCTTCCTTTGTAATTCCTTTTGTTAAGTGGCACCACTAATATTTTCCATTCCCATTTAGCTATCGAGATTGACTACGCCCTGAATAATTTTGTTTGTTGAAGTCATACCTCGAGATCTTCCGCGATTAGATGGCAATTAATGCGTGATACACCTTGCTAGACTTATCTATAGGTTTTGTTCATACATATTTGGGAATACTGATATTCAAATGATAATTAAAAAACAGCACTACAACCACCTATATTAAACCAGCAGCATCACATTTGAGTCTCTTGTGGAAAAAATAATAAAATAAAATCCACAGCTTCAAAGCCACTTCAGACTTCTGCAGAATATTGTATTATGTATGTACGAGTATTTATATGTGTGGAAGGTCCTAAAGGAATGGGTGAGAGTTCCTTTACACAGGGGTAAAGGTCATAAAAAAGAATTTAAGAACCTTAGTGATATAACGTTGTTCAGTATACCAGGGAATGTGCATGTTAAGTGTTTGACAAAGACAGACGACAAGCGTGATAGTGGATTAACAGTGTGTGTTTAGACAAGAAACAGAGTGAATGTATCAAGCGTTTGTTATGAAACAGCTATGCGAGAACCTGGAAAGTAAAAGAAAAAACTAGGACAATTTTATAACAGACTCGATTGGAAGATGAAGCGGAAGGCGTTGAGGATGTATCGTATATTTTATGATGTAAGAAAATCGTCGTATGTTAGAATATGTAGATGGGATAGACTGATTTAAGGATAAATTACAATGAGACGCGTAGAGGTAGACACAAAGCTGTGAGGTAATAAAAGGGTTTGTAAATATAATGCATAATGCAGATGTTTGCAGATGGCACAGCACTGTTTGGTGATAATAAGACAAATTGCAGAAACTATTTTCTACAAAAAAAGAATGGTGAGAGTGAATGTGAGCAAGATTACGGTTTTGAGAATACATGGGAAACAGGAATATGGAACAATAACTTTTAATATAGATGGTTGAAGAATGGAAGTGGTTGCTTTGTATAAGTATTTAGGAGTAAATGTAGTTGATGATGGAATGATGAGAGAAAAGGTGAAGTATTGTAAGTAGAATAAGTAAAGCAAGTAAGGTATTAGGGTGAGTGTAAGAGGTTGGGAAGGAATCTGGAATGTCTACGAAAGCCATAGTTGGTTAGAGGGTATGAAGGCAGCATCAAGCTTAACCCCTTTATGGAAGAGAAGCAGGGATGTTGAATGCGAATGGAGGGAGTTGCAATTGTTAAGCCAAGATGGGAAAAGGTGAGAAACGTGGAGGCAGGTAGATACTGTAAAAGGGTTAGCATACTTCAAAGGATGGATCAAGTTTCTTTGTAATCGTTCGGTCGTGTGGAAAAAACCGAGAACAATAGGTGGTGAAAAGAGTGGACAATATGGAAATGTGCAGAAGAAGAAGACTTAGAGGTGAGGTCTAGATCGAGTGGAAAACGAAAGGTCTTTTTATCCATGAAAAGCACGCGAGTGAGTGTATGATAAAGTTAAAATGTACATTGTGCAGGGGGTACGATAAGCTGATGTTTTTTTGCACAGGGATTTCATCCACGAGTCATCAGTTTAAGCATGATTACAGCAGCGACTGCTGTGTTGTCTCTTTATCTGGACCAGCACCCTCTCACAGGAAGCGTTTTCATGCTTGAAAAGGTGTGCGTGTGTTTTGTGTATCTGTTGTTACGGATAAAGAGGTCGAGAAATGTAGAGATTCAGCGTAATTAAAGGGGGTGAAATGGGAATCAAAACAAACTAACTCGCAAACAAACTGAATAACTCGATAGTTGCCTCTCGATAGATGGTCGGCCGGATCTATAGTACGATGGATCATATGATCTTAAGCATAAAAATATCTACATTGCTTTTTAAAAATGATGTCCAGCATCATTGTCAAAAGAAAAAAGAATCCCTTTTCAGCCCATACAAACAAGCCAGTTATTCCAGCAATTCTTGCACGTTGCACATCTATTTATCTTCTCTAGGTTTTTATCTTAGCGCTGTTTTTATATCCGTGTTACAAACAAGAAAAATGTCTGTTGTCTCCAGACACCATAAAAGGACACCGTGATACCAGGGATTTTTCGTTCCATTTACGCAATGTTATCCCTTTTACCACCGCTATAACGTCTCAACGGAGGACATCATTTTCCCTTTCGCGTCTAGCAGCCGGAGCCGGGCTTGGATTGACCAAAGTCTACGGTACTGGAACTCAAACTTTGATAAGTGCTTCGTAGAAAATTATCCAACGTTGTAGGGGTGACTTATACTTTTTGGGTCTCAAGTTTCTTCGATTGCAAGGGATGAAATATGTGAGGGATTTCAGTATTTCGGCCGATGGATAATTTAAGACTTATTCTCATTTGCACATACGCGTTTTAGAAAAGGCAGGAGTTGCACAGGTCAAGTATCTGTGTTTAGAAATATTGTGCACAAGTGTTTGGAATTTACAAATTTCCTTCTGATAGCATTTCTTGATTACGAGAAGACTTTTGACGGCGACCAAGACCAATATTATATAAGGACTTAGACCACTATGACATTAACGTTAAATATTAAATTAAATTTAAATTACCCATGAATGAAGTAGATTCCACGTTAATGATGATGGCGTTTTGTCGAGCGAATTTGCAGTATGGGGTGCTACAGGGGAATGTTACTTCACTTTTGCTGTTTATCCTTCTCATAGGCTTTATAATGAAAAAGTGATCGTAAATAAACGAGAAGGCTTAAATCGAAATAACGATTTCGAATATGATACAGTTTTAATAAACAAAACATAAGATATATGAATCTTGTTTAGAAGAATGCAAAGCCTATACATAGAGAGATGGTACTCAAATTTAATGTAAGAAAAACAGAAGTAATAAGGACAGAGTATGAAAGAAAGGATAAAGTAACATGAGATGGAAAAAGGATTGATGAAGTCGAACCTTTTAAATCTATAGGAGCTATGATATCCAGTACAGGCTTCCTTTAGCTGGAATTTGGTGAAAGACTAAAAAAAATAGGTCAGTCAAACATTGGGAAGACAGAATAAGAGCTGGAAGCCAAATGGACTGAAACTGTTCACGATAGTAAGATCACAGAGAAGTCTAGTACGATCTGTATTGCTCTACGGACATGAATCTGCTATGGCATTGCAACTATATATAGAAGGTTTGTCGTTGTGAATATAGGGGTCAAACAGCGCGGTGGAATTAGAAATGATACCATAAGAAAAATGATGAAACGGAGACGGAGATGGCTAGATATGACCTTTGCACACCCTCTAAAAGAACAGAACGCGATAACGTCAGCTGGGCTCCTTTGGCCACCAGAAGAGTTTGGACACCTATGCGCATATTCGCATGAGAACTATGAAAAGGGAGGCTGAAAATGAAAGGAGACTTGTGGAAGAAAAAGCACAGGAAACCATGAATGACGGAATTGTACCGAGGCCCCTTGAGAAAGCAAAAGTCGAAAACTAAAACATTTACACAAGATTTTATTAATATTCAGAGACTAAAACGACATAGTATTGTCACCGTAATTTCACCGACCTTACAACTGCCATTTCTAGTTCCTTGGCTTAAAGATGCAGTACTTAAGAAAATGAAATCCATTTACAAAACACAAGTCCTCGTTAACACATCGTGATATGTGCGTGCTTTCGCCAATATTAGAAGGATCTCTCTCTCTCTCTCTCTCTCTCTCTCTCTCTCTCTCTCTCTCTCTCTCTCTCTCTCTCTCTCTCTCTCTCTCTTTCAAGATCATTCCTCTGTAGAAAATATAAACACAAAATATTAGATAATTTCTTTTAATAACACCTGCGACATCATTTTCCTTCACACTAATATTCTTTCCGGTAAGACTGATATATTGCATATCATGATTTCTATTCAAAAGTAGGTTAAAATGGAAAATGGTAATCAGATATTAAAATAGAGACCCCGTTCCCTTTGATTCTTATCAATAGACCAAAGTAAAAAATATTACCGAGGAAGTATTCAAGACATTTAATTTGAGTTAACGGCAACTTTCATTTAAATCTTTCGTCAAGAAAGCGCGATTTCCATTATTAATTACAGCCACGTCAATAGGACTTTTCCAAACAACGACTGTCTGAAAGCAAAAACAGCAATATTTTTTTTATTATTATTAAAGTACATCCTTCGAAATCTGTTTACATACGGCAAGGATCTGGGTGGACTTGAAAGCGTAAATCGCGTCTGTAAATGTAAAACTCATATTTACTTGCTTGGCCCAGCAACAAAAATGGCACAAGCATCAGTTAAGGTTTATTATCCGAATATTCTTTAAAAATTGTCTGTACAATTATGCATCACATTTCATTGTGAAATATTACTATTAATGAAGATATAACTAAAGGAAAGGCAATTCAGAATCCTCTTGCGATAATTGAATTTTGTTTCATGATTATTAAATAAAAATAGCTTTCGTACTGGTATCTGGTTACATCTTCCGGATTCTGCTGTAAGCTAGTGACAGTGCTGTTACTCTGTTAACTCATTTGCTCTTTTAATGCAAAACTCATGCACCCTCAGGTCTGCATTTATTCATCTGTATTTATTCATCAACATTATCTCATGCAATTCGTGCCTGACTTGGGGTTTAGACACAATACAATGGGGTACTGACATAGATATACGACGCCCTTATAGATTTGTATTGAATTATATTTATTGTCTACACCTGTAAATGACGTCAAGAGGCGCATGTTTTTATAAATGAGTAGATTCGCTTTAAGAAGTCTTATCTAAGATGTCCGTTCCAGTGAACACCGCACAAGGATCTTTCGCTAACGGGTATTATGCCAGCTTTGCTTTTCTTGGGATTCTATGGTATTCAATCCATGCCGGTGGCGAAAATTAGATTCAGTTTTTAGTTTTGTAAAACATATTCTGCGTGAAATAAACATTACTAATAAGCAACGAAGCTGATTATGAATTTCAGTGATTTCACCAACAATTTTTTTTTAGCAGGACCTACAACTAATGCTAAATTAATACTGCTTAGAAATGGCATCCGCGTACATGAACAAAACAGCTAAAGCTCGAAGCATTGTTGTCATCATGACCAGTAGCTCAGATATCCCTTTAATTATGTTTCTTTGTTGCTGATGAGAGATAGTTGAATTTAATGTCCCACTTTTATAAATAGCTTAAATGATCTTTGACTAATGAGTCATTTTATTAAAACCCCGTTCGACGACTTTAGATTTTGGAGGAAATTAAGTCCATATCCCGTAATAATGCATACCCAATGTCATATAAAAAAGGGAATTAAAGAAGACATATATTGAAAATATCCGAAATTTTAACTATGGCCTTTAAACACCGGCGATTCCTGCTGTTAGTTTATTACTCCCTGTAACAGAGTTTTAACTAACTTCTCGGACAGGGTCATTATAACCGGATAAAGTCTTTGTTTACCATCCGTGCTTAGTTTCCAAAGAGAGATAATGAAAAACCATAAATCAACTAAATATGGTAGTATTTAAGTACATGATGTAGTGGTGCAAGTTTAAATGACGAATCGTGAGTACTTCCTCTTCTCCAGAACCCAGTCGCATTAGCAGTCAGAATCAGACAAAACTTCCATAAAAGAACTAAGTAGGTACAACTTGATGACCGTGAAAGAGCGAGACAGAGTAGCTATTGGTTTCTAGCAAATTTCCAAGAGCTTATGATAAATTAGAATGGCTAGCCATTTAAGGATTCATGGTACTTTCGCGAAGGATTTTTGACGAATTGTCGAACCGCAAATGCACCTCTACCACAAAGGAAATGTCTTCAGTGACCTTTAAGATCAATTAGAGGACACCGGATGCATCTCGTTCCCACCGGATGGAAGGAAAAGAAATTAGTGGCCTTTAAGCATTGACCTATTAGTAGCCTCAAGAGCACTTTCTGCTAAAACCGCAGACCACAGAAGGAAAGGACCCTCGGAGTATCCCCCGCATTAAGTCTCAGGTGTCACTTTCTTTGCCGAATTTTTTCAGAATTAAGCTTCAACCTCAGTTAAAATTAAAGACCAGAGGAATGTATACTTTAAGTCAAAATTACTGATATATATAGAAACCATTATGGATTAACACATTTCAAATCAGTCATGAAGAAAGTTCATGGTCAGTACTTGAGAAAATTTCCTTACAAATGGAATTATGCGGGCCCTGAAGCCCAATATTCAAAATGACTTTTAGAATCAAAGTTATGTTAACGAATCCATTCATCGCATCCTTCTCGAAACCTTTCATTAAATACATGCAAATGAAGGTAACCACTACCACACAGTGCAATTACTTAACCCACAGGAGACCCATTATCAAAGGATTCACGCACTCACTCTGCTGGCTTTTAGGGCCACAATGTGACGAACTGCCTCTCCCACCAGTCTCTTAAGGCTTAATTCCATGAGAGTTATCTTCGAAGAATCAGCCATTCAGATTAGGGAGCGCTACACATGAAGCTCAGAAATCTTTCTTACACTTCAAATTTCTCAATTGCTTCTACACATTTTTTGCAGCCTTTAATTTGAAATGCTTTTGCTACCACTGATCGAATGGATTATGAAGTTAAGGGTAATTTGTCTTTCACTTCATCAAGTAAATTATAGTAATTTCATTACTTCACTCTGAGTAAAGATCTTGGTTAAGGGTTTATTCCTGACTTATCATGATATCCTCTAACGTAGCAAAAATACAGATGGCTAATTTGCGAAGGAAAATATAAATAACAATTTTCTGTGCACACTCTTTCTCAATGGTTTGTGAAATAATTCATCTGCCGTACCGGCTCTAAAGCAGAAAGTAAAAAACTAAATTTTGAATTATTAAGATTAAAAAACATAAACAAAAATGGATTCAGACACACTGAAGACCCTGTATAATATATGAAGTATGTCTACTGCTACTATCTGACTTCTTATGTAATAAATGCTATTAAAATAACAAATGCTAGTAGAATTGCTGTAATATAAACTATTACTGTTACTCCTATCTTGCTCCTGAGGATACTAACACTAACACACTTCACAAATATAAACTTTTACTTTTAGTAATGACTTGTTTTTTTTACGAGCAGAACTCCTACAGCGTTCCCGATGCAAACCAACTTCTCTTTGTTGGGTCTGACTGAACTTTGGCAAGGCGTAAGTCCACCCCAAACACAAACAGGCTAAAAATTACCTGAAATTCTGTACGTCCGAGATACTATCATCCAAAGAGTAAAGTTTCAAGGCTTAGGTTGCGTATACAGTAGCGTAACCAAATTGCTCCCTTGAGGAGGAACATTGGCACTTGTACAGGATACTAAAACCAAGCAACTCTTTTCCAAGGCCCAGTTAAAATTAGGCTGCAAGGAGAAGTACTAATATAAAAGGATGCAAGTCTTTATAAAGAACAAACGCGAATCTAATTTAAGTAGCCACTGATATATCAAATGCAAAAAGTCTACTTTTGGTTACTTGGCCGCTGAGTGAAACAAAAAATTATTCGATCGATACATTCTAAGTTATGCAGGCTAGTAGAATTTTTGCGACTTACACCGTAGGGTGTAATAGAATCCATCAGATATTCTTTTACGTTGGCTCCAAAAGTCCCTACCTTTTCTCTCCATTTCCAGAGGGCACACAAGCACGCTTACACGGCTAAAAATAAAGAATCAATCTCGTCGATTTTTTTTTATTATTACTTGATTTCCAAAGGACTCCGGTAGAAGCGGGGCGCTTTTCAATATCGAAAACTAAAATAGAATAAATCAAACATTCTAGGGCAATTCCGCCCGACTGCGTAGTGCCTGGAACATATTCGATCAAACAGCACAGGCAATTCGTGCGTAAAAACAGGTTTGCAAACGTGAGAGAGAGAGAGAGAGAGTGAGAGAGGTTGAAGGTGAGGTACCACAGCTGCCTCATATAATATGTGATCAACTTTAAGCACGCCGTTCTAAATTAACCAATCAGTGTACATCACTTTTGTGAACCGTCCTGCTTCCATTTTCATCATATTCCATTTTATCATACAGCAAGACTAAACCGTTCAAAACACGAAAGAGTAGGAACTAAAATTAATCAAATACGTCAAACGATAATAATAAAATGAAAGCTTTTACGTAACGGGAATATTGATTCAAGAATTAACGGCTTAATCCCCTGTCATGTAAAAGAATTTTTAATCACATCAATCGAGACAAGAGTATCATAAACAGTGAACAATATTCTTTTTATTATACAATTCTATTCAACACGAAGTAGCGCTGTCAGTTTTAAATGGAATTTCAGTAAGCATAATTCTTCAATATGGAGTTTCATTTAGTAAGCTTTTGTGGGTTCATATTTTAAAAGTTGATAATTTAACCAAGTAAGAGTTCGAACCTACGCGAGAGAAAAAAACGCCCACAAACCAACCAGAAGAAAATAACAGTCTGGATGCGTGAAGAAACCGGAAAACGTGACCTGAAAAATTTACATTTTGGGCATTTAAATGAGTGGCCATCACCTTGCAAGGTTGCCTGTTACCAGGAAGTTACTATATTATCTATCTATCTGTCTATATATATATATATATATATATATATATATATATATATATATATATATATATATATATATATATATATATATATATATATATATATATATATATATATATATATATATATATATATATATATATATATATATGTGTGTGTGTGTGTGTGTGTGTGTGTATGTATGTATGTATATATATATATATATATATATATATATATATATATATATATATATATATATATATATATATATATATATATATATATGCGTGAATGTGCGTGTGTGATGACGACAACGGAGGCCTGATGAAGTCTGTAGCTTTCTTGTATTTGCTTCAAATGTTTTAACTTTAAATTGAATTTGTACTGAAACTCTTACTCTGTATTTCGGTACTTTTGTTTCTTATTCCCTCCTAGGCGAAACAATAGTCTTCTCTCCTTACAAGCGAGCTTATGTGTGTGTGTGTGTGCGTGCGCGCGTTGGTGGCAGGGAAGAAGGACTAAATGCGAGTATATGAACATTATGCTCCTCGAGATATTGATATTGCAAGTAAAAAACCTAAAAATCCACAGATGAAGGAACAACCATAACACATTCATCACCTACTGAAACAAAACTTTTAGAAATCGAGCAACAGTCGAAGTTCTCATAACGTACTCGCTATTAGAATGAAACCTCTTTAAATCGACTAACTCTTGCAGAGAAAGAAGTCATAGCAAGGACTCCTTTGACCACCAAAACAAATCGTGCGAAAGTACAAGGTACTGGCTTAATGGAAGACTTCGCTGATGTAAAAAATGTATCTCTGGAATCAGGCCGCCACTTACAATGTCACTGTAGAGTACCGTACACACGCACACGCGCGCACACACACACACACACACACCCACCGCAAAACCTTGAACAGCGGTTAGAGATGATTTTCGTTCTCATATTGCGAATTCCTGTGCAGTTTTTTTTTTTTTTTGAAGCTCCACTTTTCCTAACTATCTTCTTTTTGTATATGCTTATTTACTAACTATCTGTCAAATGAAAATATTCACGTTTCTGTTCTCTTGCGTGATGTGAAAATCCTAGCTGAATTTATAAGCTGATATTTCAGAATGATCACAAAATTCCTAATAATTGTCAACGGACTATATGAAATTCTACATATGGTTCTTTTCTTGTGCTAAATTCTCCTTACAAAAATGATCAGCGATTTCAAGGCTTAGCATGCAATGTTACTTAAAACTCCTAGCACCTAAGGCTTGCATTTTTTATTTATACAAGAAAAGAGAAAATTCTGTAAGTCACTAGGACTGCGTGAATGTGAATCAAAGTTTTAGGACAAAAAAATTTTTCATGGAGTTACTTTTTTGGGTCACCACATATACAACTTTCCTATATATACAAATGTTTAAAAACTCTGTCAGATGAGCTGATGACTACATAATTATCCTACATTCAAAGCAACAGGCAATACGGTAGGGGTATACTAGCTTAAATCGAACTTTTTTTTTTTGCTTCGTTCGCTGACCTTGGCGATATAGTGTTAGGCAAAAAAGACATTTGCCCCAGTGACCAAATATGTCAGATGAGGAGTGAATGTTCGAGTTCGCTTTGTTTGCACCGAACCAAATTTTTTTTGTCAGAGATACCTGGGTTTATGGTGCTTCAGCCTTTCTCCCTCGCGCAATTGCGAAGGAAGCCTTCTAGTTGCAGCCATGATGAGTGAACAGACCATATTAGACCACGTACAGACCATATTAGACCACGTACACAATCCTGACACTTTTGTACCTGGATCAGGCACTCATTAACTTACACTACTGGCTTCTCAGGACTCACTGTGACCCATTATCGTTCATAACAGACCCCGAATGTGGGTTGCAAGTTTCTGAGCGTTGATGCTTGGGATGAGGTTGCTATGATCGTGCCCAGTTTAGATGTATTACTGTTATTATATGTAGCAAGAGTGTTGTCTTACGATCAAACAGCATCTTATATTGGCTAACGCCAATTAGTATTATGCCAGTCATTTTACGTAAACAATAAATTAAAATCGTCGAGATCATTTACACTTGCCAATCAAATACAAGTAGTAGATATCGTTAACAAGTATGTCACAACTGAATCAAAGATTCCTTCTCACCAGTTCATGATTAAACACGGGCAAATGAAGTTTAATTATATTCCTTCTTTACATATTAAACTGGGTTTACGTTCCTGTTAACAAATTGGCTATTAAAAAACAGGTAATTAAACCGTAAGTAAAATATCATGGAAATGATAAAAAAAATTAATTTTTCTAGTTTCAATCAGAACAGAAGTGGCAAACATCCTTGTAGGTATCCAAGTGGCATTTTACTGCTTTGTTTTCGGATTACATGGATGACGTCACTCTCTAGAAATAAAGGCCTACACCACGAATAAATCTGACTGGATTAACCTTTATCCTACCGACCATACTTATTTTTATTCAGATACCACAATTTTCACTTAATATATTGTTATTGTTGTAACTAAGATACACAGAAAATTTCAAACCTCTATCACTATTTGTAATGGAATTACAGCATGTTCCATTTAAGGAACATTGGATGGTTAATGATAATCAAAAGACATTCCCTCATATTTTATTGAGATTAGAGCATACATCATTTGAGTTAGTTTGGGGTGTCCCTATGCAAATATATATATATATATATATATATATATATATATATATATATATATATATATATATATATATATATATATATATATATATTATATATATATATATATATATATATATATATATATATATATATATATATATATATATATATATATATATATATATATATATATATATATATATATATATATATATATATATATATATATATATATATATATATATATATATATATATATATATATATATATATATATATATACAAAATGAGAGAGCATCTAAGTATTATAACAACAATCTTTATGTTAGGAATTATAATAATTTCCCAATCTTTTATGCCTATTGACAGATTTCAAACTATTCATTCTTATGAAAATTTTCAAAGCACGTCTTTCCTCTTTCAGCATGCAAGCGCACATTACACTTCTTACACATATTTTTAGTATTTTTCCTACAAATTTTGTATCTTCCTTGGGATGTTGAAGTCAGGGTATGATTTACTCCATCATAGCGAACATCAACAGGAATTGCGTTAGCACCAGAGGACACCTGGGTCGTGGTACTAGGCCTTCATAATTTAGTAGACAGAGTGTTACTTGCCTTCTGAATGCTATGTGAGTCAAGTTATCCTTTGTAATTTTGCAATGCACTCTCCAAGAAGCAATTATAGCAACATTTAGTGCATTCAAGAATAGGGGCCAATACCATTTTTTCCCTCTAATCATTGGGCGATACGATGCAGAAAGTCGGTCCATAAGATCCACACCACCCATTCCTTTGTTGTATGACTGGATCAGATGTGGTTGTGAAACTTCTTTTGATCCACCTTTTTACTCGCCTTTTCACGGTGTGGACAGGATTGTGAGTTTCCCAGTTGCTTGCAATGCCCACTACAGCATTGTCATTCCATTTTGCAACATATACTTTGCCATCACAGCGATGATCGAATGAGCCCCTCTCCATCTTCTGTAAGGCTTTTGTGGTCACAAGAGCTTTTGCTGCTCCAGCACTGCGATTATCTCTTAGTGTTCCTGTAGCCTTGGCATCAGTTTCTGCCAACTGTACCAATAAATCATAACTGGTAAAAAAGTTATCAAAGTATAGTTGGTGTTTCTCTACATTTGAGTGAGAGGAAATCACATCAACCATTTTAGTAATTACACTCATACCAAGTGGCTGAATCCTTCCCTCTTCCTTTCCTTGGTATAACTTCAGATGGTATGGAAAACCATCATTCCCACAGAAGCACCAGCTCTTGTACCCAAACCGAATAGGTTTCCCTCTTATAAACATCTTGGCACTATGGCGACCATAATAGGGCACCATTGATTCATCCACACTAAGTAATTGGTGAAATACACCAAACTGAACAAATCTATCATTCAGCATGTCATAGATTGGTGATATCTTGCTCATCTTATTCCCTTGCTCAAGATGCTGGTTGTCTGCAAAATGTATGAATTTCTTTATTTCACAAAATCTGGTTTTACTCATTGTATTTGACACCAAAGGTACTCCTAAGTCTGGCTGTGTCGACCAATAATGCTGTTGTTCAGGTAAGGTATGGTAGCCTGACAGTAACAATATACCCATGAAGTTCCTTACTTCTTTTTCTGAAATGTCAAAATTAGGATTATTATGATCTCGATTTGCATAGAGCTTAGTTTGTTCTGTAATATAAGATACCATCTCATCTGTAAACACCTGCCGCAAAATCTCATAAGGTGATGCATCATCCAGTTGTAGCAAATCATCTGGTAAAAGAATATCAGCAGATGGAAGAGTTTTATCAAATACACAGTTCTTTTTCCATTTAGGTAGTTCTCTTCTTTGTTTCTTTGCTACTGGTCCTTTATTTCCATCATTATCAGTTTCAATTTCTTCTTCCACTTCAATTTCCTCCTCTACTTCAATATGGCCCGCCGGTTCATGTTGTTCTTCGGGGTCATCACAAATATCCTCAATATCACTGTCTTGATCACTAGAAAGCGAGCTTCACCTTTATCAGAAACTATCCGCTTCTAGAATAACCAGTTACTTTCCGATGTCCGTCCATTATCTGTAAAAGAAGAAAATATTGATTTTTAGTATTTTTATGATTGAATAAATGAAAAGATATAATTCCAAAAATGCTGATATAAATAAGCTTAGTTAACGATATCAAATGGCACAATTTTTATATATGTATATATATATTTATATATATATATATATATATACACATATATATAAAGAGTGAGAGACAAAGAGAATTAGAACAAAAACATGCAATACTTTTTTAGGAATGTTCTGAGATTATCAATCAGATGCTTCTTAGGAACATCCGTGTGTATTTGAAGACGTTGTTCCCCTCTGCAGCAGATGGCAGATTCTGCCAATACAGTTCTAAGCAAGGACCATAAAGCCAAAGTGCACTAAACATACCACTGATCAAGGATTCTGATGGAATGAAAGCCATTCCTTTAGCAAAACTTCAAAAAGCCACAAAAACCAGTAATCGTCAATGTTCCTCAAATGGAACATAATTTTTTCTTGTAATTTTATATATAGAATTAGGGAAAATGCTTTTTAGAATATGGCAGATTAAAGGAAATCATGTAAGCTAATAAATGATAATAGAAAATAATAATCATCTTTCTCACATTTAGGAAAAGTGCACATTTTCAGAACTGGAAAAAACGCTATTTTTACATTTTTTAAAAATTCATAAGAATTACATTTCAAAAAATAGGCTGATTATTTCTTTTTCCACAAGAGAGAATATATCTTGATGAACAAATAGGATATAACATGATCAGAAAATATATTCATCTAGTTGTAATATGCAGTCCAGAATTTTATGTTCCATTTAAGGAACATTGGCATGAAATAGGTTAAAAAGGGATCTACCAGGTCAGACAGTCCAGGTCGTCAACGTTAGGAAAATCCGGGAACGTTAAATGAACGAGGAAGGACTGAAACAGAATTTTACCATTGTGTGTTGTTTTGCATGTAGGTGCAATACGAACATATGCATATAACGTGTGTGTATATACTGTATATATATATATATATATATATATATATATATATATATATATATATATATATATATATATATATATATATATATATATATATATATATATATTATCAGGATATATCCCCCTTCCTGTAGAGGCCCGTGCATCATTTATTTTGCAATGTCGTCTGATATTCATTTGGGCAGCCGGGCCGGGAAAAGTGGCGGGCCACGGAGAAACAAGCATAGTTTGAACTAGATCAGGGCTGTTAGTAGCAGTGTATAGCATTGTAGGGAACATCCCCCCGCCATCGCCGGATCCTGGGAAACAATAGGCTCCCGCTCTCAACCCCCTTTTCACCCCCATCACGTGATGTGGGAGCATTTAGGTATGGGGAAGGTCAAATAGGCATATTGAGGCTAGGGGCCAGGTAGGATTTTAATCTGTAAGCACTTAGTCTTAGGAACGTTTTTCCTCTGCTTTTTTGCTGGCGTATGGCTCCTTGCAGGTACGGTAGGCCCAAAGTTCGAAATTCAAGACACCGTGTTTTGGAAGGAGAGTCTCCTGTAACCTCGTCAGGAACGCACGTGGTGCATCCTCTTCTGCTCCGCTGGTTGAACTACCTTCGACGGACAGTCAAGACGATGGTTTGGCGCCCTCAATGGTCATACAAGGTTTGTACGTTGCAAGTAGTCAATAGCCAGCCCTTTTCCTTCCACTTAAACAACCCCTTAAATTTCCCATTTCTTTAACCTTTACCTCCTTCCTCCACAAAGCAATCTTCCCTCGTAAGAGTCCTGCCCAGCCTCCCATATCTCGCCATTAATGTGCCTTGAATTTCAGTAGAGATCCCGTGATGATTATCCATTTATCCCTCTCCCCGTGCAACTTAAGGGCAAATTTAGGCTAAGCAATACCAGTGTTAAAGTTACTCTTTGTGTGAGTGCGATCACGTGTTCATTGTTAAAAGCCCACACAGTTATGATTCCCATGTTGTGCCTACGTGATTTCATCATAATTATCTGCTGGGCTACGTAGTGGTTAATATTTAACATGTGAAAGGTGTAACATTTATAAGGGAATTCGATTTCATTCTGTGTACCGTCATTCCTAATCTAGAACGTCTCTTTCAGGAGAGGCAAGCTGCTCTTCGCATTCTGTGCCCGATAGTTCTGACTGCCTTTCGAGCCCGAATTATTCCTGGCCGTAGTTGGGTCCTTGACGTTCCATTGTGGCTTCGCCAAAATTTTATATGAATTATTTTCCCCATCCTGGAATTCAATCTGTTGCAGCATCTAACTGAGACTATTCAGTGTAATCGGGGCATGACTATGCCATTTTTATTGTAACTGGAATAATTGTATTGCACATTGGCCCCCCTTATTAATCAGCGTGCTTGTTGCCAATCCCTGCATTATTGTTCTACGTATCCAATCAATGAGTCTGCCCCTCAGCTACCACTTTTGTTTGTCTTCTTGCTTCATTGTTACATTTCTGTAAATAAACCCCTGTAAATTGTAAAAGAATCCTAATTCCAATGGTGACCTTCCTTCTTTAATTGTAAATCCAGGGAAATCTAAGGTAAGTTTCAAATAACTGTTCCTTTTGTTCATAATCTGGGCACAATTGGTCCCTTTGCAGTCACCAGCTTTAAAATTGTTCAGTTTTTCCCCAACCAAGACCCCCAGTTTATGACAATATATATATATATATATATATATATATATATATATATATATATATATATATATATATATATATATATATATATATATATATATATATATATATATATATATATATATATATATATATATATATATATATTTAGCACAGGAGACAGGTAGTTGCTAAAACTATATCAAGATCCGAAGAGGGAGAGGGACAGGCATGTTGATATCATGACTTTATTAATGTTGCCGACGTTTCTAGACCACAAGTCCCATTTTCAAGGCTAAAAAGACAAATAAATTTACAGTCATTAAAATGACTCAGACAAGAACGAAAATTAAAAATTACAATTGTTATAAAATTATTAAAACAGATAAACAAGTATTGAAATACAGAACAGAAGGAACACCTACTGTATATTTCAAGTAGAAAAACAGTCGAGTGAAACTCCAAGTTGCCCTTCGTTGTCACTCGACTGTCTTTCTTCTTGAAATATAGGTGTGCTTCTGTTCGGTATTTCAACGCTTGTTTATCTATTTTAATAATTTTATAACAATGTAATTTTTAATTTTCGTTCTTGTCTGGGTCATTTTAATGACTGTAAACTTGTTTGTCTTTTTAGCCTTGAAAATGGGACTTGTGGTGCAGAAACCAGCAACTTTAATAAAGTCATGATATCAACATGCATGTCCCTCTATATATATATATATATATATATATATATATATATATATATATATATATATATATATATATATATATATATATATATATATATATATATATACATACATACATACATACATACATACATACATACATACATACATGTGTGTGTGTATGTAGTAAAGAAGTATGCGTGGATTACCATCATCATAATATAAGACTTCGTTAATAATATTTCCTTTCAAAGATATCCGTCAAACAGATCTTCCCATTTAACAGGCAGCTAAGTCCACAGCTCTGTTTACCTTACCTGATGTCGACGCGTTGGTTATAAAGATAATCTAAATCGCACCGTGGAAGTCGATTACCTATCTCACCAGCGATGTTGTAAATTGTTGGCTATTAATGCATGACATCCGGGAAGGTAAGCGAGGTATTAATTCTCTCTCTCTCTCTCTCTCTCTCTCTCTCTCTCTCTCTCTCTCTCTCTCTCTCTTCTACGTCCGTGGGAGCTCTCGTTCATTCACAGAAACAATCCATAGACAATACTAAGTTCATCAAGTATTCTTCTGATGAAACTGAAAGACTGTCTAAAAACTTGCATTTGTTTTATTATTATTATTATTATTATTATTATTATTATTATTATTATTATTATTATTATTATTAAATACCAGAAATCAAAGCAAAGGGAACAAAATATGTTCCAAAAATATATTCGAATTTCAATCATTTTTGCCATCAAAAATTACTCATTCAAAGTTCTTATTTTTTAGCTGAATCTAAGTCTAGTTTTCCTTCTCTCTTTTTTTTCGAGAGAGAGAAACACTCGGTAGTTTGTTTACTGTACTTTTGACCATTAAGAAGTAGTAAAGAGAAAGAGAGAAAGAATTCAGTGGAATAAGTAAATAGAGTAAGAAACTCCGGAGCAGTTGAAATCTGCCTAAATTCGGCATCTATTCTTGGAAAGCCAATGTAAACTGCTCCAAGTTGTGGATAAACACAAATCAATTTGATGTACAGACATTCGGGTGCGGAAATCGTCTGTTTCTCTTGGTTTCGCTTTTGCAAAACTAAATGTGTAGAACCTTTACCTCGTTTCTTTTGATAACTTACAAAAGAATCATATTTATATCAGAGACTTTCAGTAACTATTCTGTAAGAAGATCTACCAATAATATTCAAAATGAAGGCAGATAATCAAATACAGAAATATACATACATACATACATGTATGTATGTATATTTGTATGTATGTTTGTATTACATACATATGTATGTATACATACATAAATACATCTGTCTATCTGTCTAGCTATATATGTATATATATAAATGTATGTATATGTATATATATATATATATATATATATATATATATATATATATATATATATATATATATATATATATATATATATATATATAAAACCGTGTGTGTACATGCAGTTACTTTTTATTCATCCTCTAATCTTTTGCGAATGCTCTCCTTTGATTCAGAATTCTCATGCTCTTTATTCAAAAGAAAAATCAATATTCTGCTGAATGTCAAGAGAAGTTCTTTCGAGCACATTCCGGACTCAACGATGTTGTTGAACATTTTTTCCTCTCTGCTTCATTTCACTATTTCCAGGGATAAAAATCATTATAGGCTTCTCGTATCTGGCAACGAACTCATTGAAAGGAGAGAGAGAGAGAGAGAGAGAGAGAGAGAGAGAGAGAGAGAGAGAGAGAGAGAGAGAGAAGGGGGGGAGGGACAATAATCTGATCGTACCTAACGCGTCATCGGGAAACATTCTTAACGGGAACAAAATCGAAGACTGCTCGTATACATCTCTCTACTTTTTGTTTGTTTTTGGCAAACGAGTAATCAATAAAAAACAGGGGGGTATCAATAAAGGTATTTAGCTCCAAATAGAAAGTTTAACTGCATGTGCTCTACCTAACTTTCTGTACTGTACTTGGTTGATAAAAATTAAATTAACAAATTGGTAAGAAACAGATACACACGTATGAAAATCAAGCGTAAGTCAATCCAAACATGCTGCACACAAATCTGAAGCGGTCAACGACACTAACTAAAACTAATAGGTGTAAGAACAGCCTTATCGAATTATAAGACACAAATCACACAAAAATAGATTAACAAGTCACGTGTTCCATCCAAATTCAACAAGTCACGTGTTCCATCCAAATTCAACTAGGAAGTATAAATAATAAACAAAGGGCAGCTTTACAGCAATTCGTTACGCAAAATAGTTTTATTTCATCGGAAATGGTGCTATGTTAAGGACACCAGGTTTTTATAAATGCAGTGTCAATGGTGTCAATAAAAATTTCTGGAATGTAAGTATATATTTTGCTAGTTTCTTGTCCCCTTTAATCTAATCACTGGTAATGCTGCTGCTGTCAGTAATAAAATGAAAATAATGACAATAATAGCAAAAAGACAATGTAACAGGAAGTTCATATACATATTTTCATGTTTTATCTATTTCATATTCACCTCTTTTATAACTCAGTAACTCAATCTTCGCTAACTGAGACAGCTAGTGGACATTTCGAAATAACCACCACACAAAAAGAATTTTTTTTTTTTTTTTTTTTTTTTTTTAGAATGATGGAATTTTTATCAATCTTCGCCTGCATGGAGACTGAAATAGCTGTCAGCAAAGTTCCGAGTAATAATATTTATAAAATTCCCATCGTAACAGAAAATATCATAGTAATGAATATCATCAATAAAGCAATTTTTCGTTTCCTAGTTCCTCTTAACAAAAATATATGTTTGGTACAATATATTATCAAAATTCAATTTCTACAATTACTTGAACTGGGCGAAACATACCTATTATTGTTTAGGTAGAAAACAGAAAAGTACTAAAAATTCCTCACTATTCTGGAGCCTTCGGAATAAATTCATCCGAGCTGAGCCCTTTATCGAGCATTTTCCTGACAAAAAAAAAAAAAAAAATTTAACCGACGAATCGAGTTATTGGTCAGCTTTAGTTGGGAATACTATGCCGAAAAGTGGCCAGCAACCGACTACGAATAACAGATATGATTGTCTATTGATCTTTTCAGTCTGCAACCACAGTACACAAGGCCTCAGTGTATGAATATTCAAGTACTATAATTGAAAGTAAATTTTAAAAAACACAAAAGGCCAAATTGTTAACATGTGATGCCACATGAGTATTGAATAAACACTGGTTTTTAGTCACAATCCTTTAGAAGTTCCTACTTTCATTGTTCTATTCTCTTATTTCTTTATATTATCTGTACGCTCTCTTCCGTACTTACTAACCTATTATATAATCCCCAAAATAATGGAAAACAAGAGCGTGAGGACGCCGTTCTTTATATGTATGTTCTGGGAATTCTTGGTATGTACATTTTTGTACTTTTCCCTCTTTCTTTTATTGCACTGGGCTTGCTTTGTGCATCTCACTCTTGGTGCAAAAGTGAAAGAAATAAAAAAAGTAATGTTATTTACCTTAACAAGCGACTTCATGATGGGCGAGTCCATCAGCCCCTTCAGGAAGAGAAGGTCTGTGTGATGGGCGTCGGCCGTTCCGTTTAGCTCCCCCATCCTCTCCACCACGTGCTCGTACGCGGCTGTAAACAAGCAAATACGTAAATTATGTTAACATAAACAAAGAGCTCAGTCGACAACAAAATGCCTCGACATAATGTACAAAAAGAAAACTAATAAATAAAACAGTAATAATAAATGTTTAAAATCACAGAACATCGGAAGTATGTACAACTTCAGGTATTTATTTTTTTATTATTTCTTGAAAAAACCAAAGGCTTTTAGAAATTATATACATTTCTCTCTCTCTCTCTCTCTCTCTCTCTCTCTCTCTCTCTCTCTCTCTCTCTCTCTCTACACACACACACACACACACACCAACATACTATAGATAAGAGAATTCTGACATGCAAAAACAAATAATGCCACATGCTTGTAAACAACAGTGACAAATAAAGAAAAATCCACGGAGTTGTTCTCTCTCTCTGTAAGGGAATTCTATGCCAAAGGTGTGGCCCTTATCAATGTGTGTATAATATAAGAACAAAACTACTAATATCTCATATAAATGCCGAAATCTCTCTCTCTCTCTCTCTCTCTCTCTCTCTCTCTCTCTCTCTCTCTCTCTCTCTCTCTCTCTCATACACACACACACACACACACAACAACTATAGATAAGAGAATTCTGACATGCAAAACAAATAATGCCACATGCTTGTAAACAACAGTGACAAATAAAAGAAAAATCCACGGAGTTGTTCTCTCTCTCTGTAAGGAATTCTATGCCAAAGGTGTGGCCCCTTATCAATGTGTGTATAATATAAGAACAAAACTACTAATATGTCATATAAATACCGAAATCTCTCTCTTTCTCTCTCTCTCTCTCTCTCTCTCTCTCTCTCTCTCTCTCTCTCTCTCTCTCTCTCTGACTGCTTTCCCTTTAATCAAAAGAAGGAATGCTCTTTGTGGAATAGTAAGCAGGAAATTGGCAACATTTTTTCCGAAAAAGACATTTCATTTTGAAAAATGAACTGACCTTTGCAAACACGTGAAAATGACAATAAACTGTGCTGAAACATCGCCCAGAAATCCCTTTGGCATTCCAACTTCGTCGCCAAAGTCGGAATATCAGGTTTTCTGTTCATTCAGACCTGTATTTTTAGAGCTCCTTATTCCCAACTCGTGTTAAGTGACACGTGGAATGAACCACGCAAATGCTAAGCCTATTACAATAATAAGACATAGATGAGGGTCGTCAGAAGGTCTTCAGAGCCTTCAGAAATAAGAATTTTCAAAGCGTCATTGCTCACCTTTAGGACTAGGAAGTAGGCCTACAGTGATTTATGGATTCGGAACTTGAGTTATTTGAATTTTTATTGCGATTCCTTTGAAATGAAAATACGGACTGTGTAGTTTTTCATACTTGATTTCTAAAAACCAGCGTTCTCTTCAAACATTCCATTTAACAGACAATATGAAATAAAAGTCGTAAAGTAAACAGCAGGAAAATTACAAAACCCAAACCTGGGAATAACGTTCGTTCAATAGAGGTAAAGTAATAAAAAAAAATATGTGGGACTTATCATAAAGTCAAACTGACTTTCACTCACATAAAATTTCACCAGATTCCAAGAGAGGCCTGAATTCACGGACAGGTTATAAAGAAGAGGAAATTGACCAATTAAGACGTCGGTTTTGTGGTGAAAACCAACCACACAAGAAGATGATAAACGACTCCTGATAGAAAGGAGAGCATGCGAAGCCACGCCCAACTTACCATCATAAACATTTCTCTCATGGAAATCATTAGAAAATCTGTTTTTGGAAAGCTTCATTGCACTGAAACATTCCTAGCAATGATTTCTTCGACATATCTGAAAATTTGACCATACCTGTGGCATTCTTCGCCTTTTCGGCAATCTTTGTACTATAAATAAATATACTGCGTAAAACTTTGAAATCATTGTTTGTTGAAGAGGACCAAGATTTCAAAAGATTTCGGTATTCAGCTCCCTGTTGAAGGTCTGTTATGATCTAATTCAAGAATTTAACACACTTTCACAGAACCCTTTACATAAACGACAGTAAATTCATGACAATAATGATTATGATAAATTAAAACTGAATAATAATAATAATAATTTCTGAAGAAATTCTGATAACTCTCCACATATGTTGTGGGATGCTAAAAGAATACTTCAACCAACGTACATTTGCTTTTTAACACAGGTAATTATACAATTTATCCCAAAAGTTGTACTCATGGACACCAATCAAAATAACAGAAATTAATAGTTATAACAATGCGGTAGTGGACAGTAATGTAATGAAAATATTCTTTTTCCCTTATGAAGTCCTGAATGATACTGAGATGGCGGTTATGCGTCCATGCAAACTACAAATTCCTCATTTATGTTTAGACGGGGATAATGGTTCTTCAGGTTCGTTCTACCATGTCATTTTAGTTGTACCTGTTTAACCAAACCATTCAGTCATTGCTTTTGCTCATGCCGTTCGTTACAGGGATTTGTACTCAAATGAGAGGGGAAAATTAAAACAAGACAACATTGAAGAAATTGGACAGCTGGGTGGAAGAGACCAAATGGAACAGCATCAAAGAACAAAAATGCAGCTAAGGGCGAAAGGATGCTGCAAAGAACTTCATGCTGCTTTTGTCTTTAAAGTTCATTTTCTAATGTGTCTTACTGAGAGAGATAGATAGAGAGAGAGAGAGAGAGAGAGAGAGACAAGATAGGCATTGTTATTCCTAAAGAAATCACCCCCTTCAAATATTTGTCTACAAAAAGAGAAACGATTTTCAAGTAAATGATCAAAAACTACACTTGAACGTTGCCTTAGATCACACAGGCTACTGAATAATGCAAACGAACGCGGCTATCCGATTACCAGAAATAACCATAATTACGATTAACAGATTAACTTGGTGCCCTGCCCCAAAGAGCATCTTTGTCTAAACTTCTGGACAGGACAGATTTGCTGTCTTTGCTTGGGAGTGAAAATCGAGCAGAATATATTACCGGTAATACTCGAACAGTGAAAAAAGGCTAATATAAACCTCCCTGAAATTACCGCAGGGTATAAAAAAAAACTATTACAGGTGGTTTTTAAATGGAGAAACCTTATAGTCAAAACTCATAACGTACTTCAGTTTCCTAAAGAAAATTAAACAAGAAAATTAATATATTTTTCCCGTTCAAGTTTACATATTCATTTTGGAGAGCAAAAAAAATTAACGAACCCCATATATACAGACAAGTTTCGAATTCTAGGACAGAAGAGAAGAGGGGGATTAAAACTGTTGACAGAAGAGATCACAGTTCGTGCGCGGTGTATTCTGGAGAGTGAACTCGTGCTTAAGCCCTAGTGGGCGACGGAGAGGAGTTCTAACCTTTCAAATATTTTCGAAAGCTATGTTCACAGTATTCATACCAATTTGTCTATCAGTCAAGAACTAGCGTCCAAGATAATTAAGAAAAATGAAAGTGAAAGTTGAACACGCTGTAATATGATACATTGCTGACAAATATATTAAGTTACAGATTTTCCTGTGTGCTTAAGTACCTCCTCCGCAGTGAAGCGAGTGGTATGAGGGGGTTGTCTTGTGTTCGGTCAGGTTATGTTAAACCTATCCTCGGCAGCCTGAAAAGTACAGGTATGAGTTCCAGGTTGCTAATTCCTTGGGGATATAGTTTCAGTACAACACTGATCATTACATCTCCGGGTGGGACGATTTTCCCACTTTGACGTCAATGAACAGATTGTGACACATCGATGCAATGATGAAGAAACAGCGTAATATTATTGGTCCCTAATTATGAGATTTTGTATATGTGAAAATGTACAACATGGTATCTCTCTCTCTCTCTCTCTCTCTCTCTCTCTCTCTCTCTCTCTCTCTCTCTACTTAATTTTCAGTGTGGAATTCGTATTTTATTCCATTTAAGTAGCAACACTACGCATTTTTAATAGTACTACAAGCCTATGAAAATTCCTTTGGTTCTCTTCAATTGAAACGATAATATAAAGAATAAATATAGACAAATATGCTAAGGCTAAATAAGTCATGAACAAAATTTATAAGCACAATCTCTCCACGATCTGCGGGTTCACATTTCTGCACTTACCAAAGAAATGACCACGCATCTATTCTTACTTCACCTAATATGAATTCCGTTTTTTTTTCCGACGATACAGTATCTGTCTATCTATCTATCTATCAATCTATCATAAATATAGTCTAAAAGGTGATGAAGACTAAAATCAAACAAAAATATGAAGTCCTTTGTGCCTTCGTGATTCAGCAGAAACGCGAGGTTAGCAAAAAAGAAATAAAAATGTTACATTACTCAAAGTACGTCAAAAATACGCAAACTCTCAATACAGGGATAAACATTATGTATGCCGGAAAGAGAGAGAGAGAGAGAATGCCTAGAAACGTACGACATGGTGTTTGTCTCCTTAGAACCAACGTAGTGAGAGAAAGATTGCATGAATGAGTCAAAGTCTTTTATGAAAAGGAAGGAACACTATCTGATTTCAAATAAAAATTCTTTACGCGGGGTGACCACGCAGTGGGTGCAACAGTTGCATATAGCATTGCTAGAGATCCGCTACCTACGTAAACTGGTTTTGGGCCGTAAATTTGAATACCGTTTCTCATATTTCTCTGGGTTTTATCCTACTAAAGAAAATGGGAAAGGACATGTCAATCCAGACATTTGACAAGAATATATTCCTTTAGTCTGCGTGTGCTAAATAGGTTTCTGATCGCTTTATGCTCACATTGCAAAGAGTTGACATTTATTATTTAAAATTTTAGCATAAAGTAATGTATAATTTTCGAAATATTCAAAATTAAAGGAAGGAATTCATACCACTCATACTAAATCCCACAGAGATGCAAACGCATGTAGAGTTTTGCGTAGATAATTACCTGTTCATATAAGCGGTGGCTAGCGTTGTTGAATAAAAATAAAAATTTAAAAAACAGAAAAAAAAAAATCATTCACATAGACCCCAACACATATTCATACGTACGCATGCCAGTCTGAACAAATACATATATATAGCCCCATAACCTTTTCTTGACTCCACTTGGGGTCGGTATCCATTCATAACTGGGTTGACTGGTGGCCGGGATCGAAACAATGGACCTTATGAATATGACCCCAGAGAGAGAGAGAGAAAGAGAGGTTTACAAAACTGCACAGCACAATATATCGAGTAATTTTAGCCTATAATAATATCCCTTTAAAGGAGCGTTTTAATACTTATATTTCAACTATTAAAAATAGTAGACACTTAGAAAGAATAACTAAATATCAACGACTGACATCTAACAATGTGTATAATAAAAATGATACTCGTAAAAAATTCAGCGTCACTCGTAAATGTCCAGAGCAATATTGGAGGATAAATACAAAGGAAACTGCGATATTAAGTAAAAAAAGGAATGACCTAATACATGGGAAAGCTCTACACCAGTCACTTTAAATGTAATAATTGATTAGCAAAAGAATTAACTGAAACCATACAAACAATAAACAAGCCAGTTGTATCCGCCCTCAAGCACCCCCATTCTCTCTCTCTCTCTCTCTCTCTCTCTCTCTCTCTCTCTCTCTCTCTCTCTCTCTCTCTCTTTGGTATGAGTTTTTTCCATCCTCTACGAGTGAAAAAAACTGTTACCAAGAGAGAGAAGATTAAATCCTGGTGTAAACGAAGTATTTTTCCAAAGACAAGGAAAAGGCGGGCGTGGAGTAGGTCAAAATCTTGTTTATCGTTTTGTCAAGCGTGCCACTTTATGGAGAGAGAGAGAGAGAGAGAGAGAGAAATTCTCCAAAGCGGCCTCTATCAGCTACCCCTAAAATTAATGTTGCAAGACCAGGTAGGGAAAGGTGAATTACGGTTAAACGGTAGATAATATTAGTAAATTATGATGCTATCTCAAGGCTAAGAGTAAGAAACATAAAATCTTAATGTAAATATAAGAAAAATTTGAAACAGTTACTTTTATTTTAGAGGAATTTCTGGTAATTAGCATATTTTATTTGTTTCATGAGTCGAGTTGATTTAAAACAAACACAAGCTAAATAAATCGAAATTAAAACTGAATAGCAACAAAAACTTCGACTTTTCCTTGCATGGGCAAAGGCCCCGAAAACTGGGCTAAGTTTTTCCCAGGCTGTGGGACAGGTAAAGAACGAGGTCGTCTGTCGAGCACTCCCAAAACTGATACTTATATTTTTATTTGAGGAATGAAATTGAAGTCCATAATTGTTTTTATAGTATCTCCTGATGAAAACAAGCTTCGTTCATCAATTCATCAACGAATATACAGGCTCAAGGGTGCAAACCTCTGTAAATAATGAACCGTTTTTAAACTCTCATTAAATGAAGCCTTGAAGAAAATGTTTATATTGAATGGTTTATCACTGGAATAAAATAAGGATGAACGATAACATGATTCGTTTGGTTTCATTTCAGGCATCAAACTTAAGCAGACACCCGGATCATCTGAAATCTCAACTTTAGGAAGAAGGGCAACTTCATGTGAGTAATTTTGAGACATGGTAAAATTTGTCCATACAATGGTTATGTTTATTATGGAGAAAATAGGATATTGCAGACTTTTCATCAGTTACGATATTGTAGCTATAGGCAGAAATGGCTTGGGGCTTGCAACCATAGGAGGACCATTCCAGATGTCATATGGTGATCTGTACAGAAATCTGCTAATAAAATTCAGTTACGGCATCTAGCAGTCTGCACCGAAAGCGCTATTCTGACAGAATTGTGTAGTTTGAGCTGTCTGTTACGTATTATGGAGGTCGATGAAGCTCACAGACCTTGTACTTAAAAATATGCACAGGACGTACCATTCATAACTATAAGAAATATGCGAATTTAGTCAAGAATTGCATAGGAAATCCCATTTTAACTTAAAGCTATTGCGATTTCTTTTTTTTCACATATTGCCCAGTTAATATATCATTAACATATGTTCATTAACTTCCAGCCACGCGGAACAGTTTCGTCTGATCGATTTCGGACTGTAATTAAAAATAGCGCGGGTTTTTTAAGGTAATTAGCCACGATCCGGAACAGCTCCAGATTTAAATCGATTTCTTATGGCTCTACGACCGGTCTCCATTAAAAGCACGATAAAGAACTCTTTCTAAAGCCTAAGCGAATTATCTTTTCTTCAGGAAATACTGAACGCAAGACTCCATCGTGGCTGATTACCTTAAAAAACCCTTTGATCGGCCCCTTGTGAAATTTTGATTAATTTTAGTCCTGAAGTTTTAAAGCAGTTCTCATCTTTGTAATTTACGGACGCAAGAATCAGGAGGAAATTTCGAAGTCGAAGATTTAAGTTCACTATTGCGTAAAGAGACAAAATAAAGTACAACACAGTACCAAAATTTGATCAACGAAAATATAAAATAATAACATTCTCTCTCTCTCTCTCTCTCTCTCTCTCTCTCTCTCCAAAATCATCTCTGCAAATCAGTTTGCAAGAAAGATAAGTAACGACGACAGCACAATGGAATATGCAAAAATGATAACATTACAGGTAGCAGAGGTCGTTAACAATGGGTTGTACCGTAGTACCACCCTGCTCCAAACCCTCAGCAAGTCCTCCCATCACTGCCGACACTCGACTATTGTTTAGCGTATGACGGGAAAGTTCTTTAACATTTTACGAGCTTCTGTACAAAACGGTGATGAAAATATATCTGCGTTACGCGTTCCGGTGACCTAGATGAAATGCAGATGGTGTCGGTTGTTACTATTACTAACTATAAAAGGCAAGAATATTACTAACATTAATGACACCTGCACGACAGAATTCAAAGATTTTGTTGCAAGTTCATAAAAAACGTATGTTTTCAACATTGTCCTCAAAAAGTAGGTAGGCTATAATATGATACCAGCAGTAACGACAGAAAATCATCTTAATCATAAACTCTGACAACTCTAAATAAGTAAAAGTGCTACGAATTTGACAATAAACGTATCCCAAATAGTCTCCACCTGCTCTCTCTCTCTCTCTCTCTCTCTCTCTCTCTCTCTCTCTCTCTCTCTCTCTCTCTCTCTCTCTCAACGAAGCTCCCAACTTACTATGGATTCCAACTTAGAGGTCTTCGTTCCCATTTTGGTTTGTCATGCCTTTTGCTGTTAGCAATATCCATAAAAGCTCCCCAAATAAGAAGTAACGCATATAACAGTTCTTATGCAATCACTGTGCACTTTTGTCTGTGTCGTTATATACTTGCGCATGCATGCACTTGAACCATATATATATATGTATGTATGTATGTATGTATGTATGTATGTTTATGTATATGTATATATAATGTGTGCATATATATGTATACATATACAGAGAGAGAGAGAGAGTTTGCGAACCCGTCCTAAATAAGGGCTAAAAAACAAAGATAAATGCGCAAATTTATTGTTAGCCCGCCGGGAAAAGGAATATCACATTACGTGCCTGGCCTTTAAGTACCGTGTGATTATAAAGCAAAAAGGTCTGAAACCAGTAGGAAGGATTCCAGAACCTAGGAGTAATGGCGTCTATTCACTACACCTAACAAGCACTATACTCCCCAACATTTGTTGTCAAACTTGGCAACACATCAATCTACCGTTTTAATTACTGACTCACATCTGTTCTCGATTCCGGATTTCTATGGACGCATCTGCCATGATCGACGGGGGTGGGTCCTTGACACAACTGTTTATATTAAATCGTTCTTTTCCTTCCATCTCATCGTATGTATTTTCCCCACAAAGGTTGTTTGACTATGCTGCCCACATTATCATTTATTTGCAAATGCACTGGCAAACTCGAATCAAACTCAAACGATGCTTGCAAAGGGAAGTTTTACATATGTAGGGGCATACCATTGCACGCTAGTGGACACGCTAGCAATCACTGTCGTAATTTTGAATGATGAACGAACGCATGGGAAGCTGAGAATAACATACGCTCCCAGACCCTTACACCTGGCCTACGACCAATGGCGGTTAAAAATCAATAGTTAAGACACGGCTTAGTGCATTTCCTATCCAGTAACGAGTAAAAGGAAATCTCATTTTGACAGATTACAGATTCTGAAGTCACAATATACTGTACCTCAAGTCGACCGTGACCCAAGCTAAAGCATTTTGTGAAGAAATTTACCTTTTTTTGGGAAATATCTTCTTCCGAGTCGTAAAAGATAAATAATAATAATAATAATAATAATAATAATAATAATAATAATAATAATAATAACAATAATAATAATAATAATAATAATAGCAAGACCTTGAATTATTCGTATGAGTCATGTGGAGAAGACCTTCACTTGAGGTTTTCCTTTCTGCTTTAAGAAAAAAAATAGACAGAAGTTCATTTTAAAAGGAGAGTAAAGTGAATCATTCATTTACTGTTCCTAAACAGCAAGTATGCAGCTCTTCAAAACAGAGAAAAAATACTAATTTCTTATAGTATATTTCCTCTTTGCCTCACATATAGTACGATAATCTTCCAAGTACTCATATTAACTACAGATAATGCGTGTTTCTAAAGTCATTTACCTTCATCGTCAACAAACCATTCAAAATCAAAATGAAAGAAAGAAGAAAATTAAAAGTATAAATGATTGCGCTGCGAGCTACTATTCTGTAAAGTTAAGCATAAATATGAATATTCCGACATCTAAGCTTACCGAAAGTGCAATAAATCATATAAACAGCATTTCTCAAATATTCAGGAAATGAAACTCCCTGCGAATTTGCAATTCAGATAATCTTAAAGATTAAGCGCGAGTACTAAGGGAGAAACTTGACGAATGGAAACACGAGTCAACTTACGATCGACTTGAACCATGGTAAACTTGATCATGGTTGCTGTAAAACTGTCCAAAATTTCCTCATAAAAGAAGTTTCGCAAGCTAAGAACTGGATACCAGACTGTTGATAATGACGTTTAATTAATCCATGGCATTTATATCCATATTCGTAGATTACAAATTTAGACCATGTCATCTCGTCTGTCTTGGAGGTGACAGAAAATCGTTTCGCCAATCACTTCGCCAGTCACTTTATATCTTTAATTCGTAAATATATATTGCATTCTGAGATGGCCAAGTCTATTTCTTTATATTATTCTGTTCATTTAGAGTACATTTATTCTGATCTATGACAATGGCACTTCGAAGGCCAAGGGTGTATTCAGCCGACAAGCAGTGCCTGAGAATTCCGAGTAGTTTAGCTCAAAGGAAGTCTGCCCGAAACCGATAAACCATTGGCCTTAAATGTATTCAACAACATTATTCCAACTCAATAATCGAAGTGAAATTGTCATCTTCCTATACCAAAAATAATAGAACCTTTAACACACTGAACATAGTCCTTTTAGTACGACGATGATACCAGCAACTCACTAACTTCATGAAACGATCAAGGAAAATTCCGTATTGAACCTTTCATTTCTGTGAAACTGAAAGCGCTTAAAGGTTGGCTTTTCAAAAAACATTGAGCGCGGTAATGATTTGCCAATTAAACTCCACTTAATTTGTGCATCATTTCTCTACGCCAGTCTTGTCTAAAACAGCAAACGTTTTATCACTTTTACAGTAATCTCATTTCGGAGATTTTGTTAAATCTTTGCGATCCTCCATCTAATTTCCGATATACCCTTTTGGTGGGTTCTCTTCCCAAGCAAAACCGCAACTTTTACAACGACCTTGACAGAAATCGCTCTTTCACAAGGGCTACTCCCACAAAAGCTGCGCTGTATGGCAATGAATAACTGCACTTCTCAGCCATCTGCAGGCGATGTCTCCTTCTCTTTCTTTCGTTGCGCAGATAATCGACAACCGCACAATTCCATCAACAGACTACTGCCACAGTAATCCAGTTTAGCGCCGCAGGTCTGTTTGATCCACGTGCTACCGCCACCTGGCTTAACGCGACACTAATTTGTCCAGCTGTCACGTGCTCTTGGAAAGTATGTTAGTACGTGCGTCAGTCTACACTCGAACTTTTGTTTGTGTTGTGACTGAAACTGGCAGTACGCTGAGGGTTGCCGGATGACATGCAACCAAAATTAATTTTCGACGTTCTAAGTCAGCAATCAGCGAGCCCTTTGCGATATGTTTCAAAATCTCCTTAATGGCGGCCATATTCCAAACACCATTATTCCGAGGGTCATAAATATTCTCATAAACGGCGAAGGTTGGTGCTAACACTTGATAGGTCTCTTTTTTATTATGCCTGAGAGAGAGAGAGAGAGAGTTCTGTATTTTTACCTTTTAAAACCAGTACAGCAAATCTAATAACTTAAATGAACAAAATTAAAATGTAATACAAAGCATAACTGATCTTGCTGCACCTCACGGAAGCAAGCGCATTTATTCCGGACCGGAAATGGACCATGGAGGGTGGGGGAGGGAGCTTCAGTGGTATATTCTCTCGGATAATTACAGGGCCCATTGCTATACGGTTCATATATTGTTAATAAAAGGACCATATATTCATACTGCTCAGCATGTGTGCATGATAAAATTTCCCTTCCCCATGGGGCTTGGTGGATGCGCGTATTGTGTGCCTTGTAAAGGGTGTCAGTAAAATTTTGTCGTGGATAATGCGCCTATACAGCCAACATCATCAGTAAAACCTGGTTCCAAAAGATTACAAAGCGTCCAGAGCATCAGCATCCTCTATCATTCAAGCAATCCAGACGGATTTAGTAATTTCTTCCAGAAAAAACAATATAAAGGAAATTGGTAACCTAAATGACAACGCAGTATTAAATACGATTATTTCACCCAGGTAAACATGGCGCACAATATCAACTTAGTCGAACATATAGCATCCAAAAAAGCATAAGACATATTATCAGTGATGCGCTGAAGAATGAAATCAACCTCCATTAGCAAAGCATCGATGAGGTCATCAGTCACCTCGCAAAGTAAAATAACCTCCGTAAGAAAAGCACTATGAGGGGTACTGAACGCAGTTCGTAAGAGCATCGTTTTAGGAGGGTTAATGATGAAACACATGAGAGGAATTCGATTCATTCAGTAGCAAAAAAAAAAAATGTAACAGTATCCCCTACCTAAATGGAGAAACCTAATAAAGTCACGAGTAAGCAATGATGGTAATATCATCCGCCTTCAACAGCAAAACGCAAATATTCTAGCATTCTCTCGAACTCCATTGTTAAGATTTCGGTAACTGTTAAGAAGACTAAAAGTAAAGGCACCACTTGAGAAGTTTCCTTAAAGAAGACAATAACCTCGAACATGAAACAAGCATTAATTATATTTTTGGATCACTACAGCTAAAAAAATTAACTTTTAAAGATAAAGCGATGCTGAGGATACTGGAAAGTCTAATGATAAGTTAAACTTATGGTATTGGTTACTTCAAAAGCAATGTCAAGAATTTAATGATCTTTGAAAGTTTGGGAAGTATGCAAAAAAATAGCCTCCTGTCTTTGTTCTTGTTTCAAGTCACAATGGTCAAAAAAGTGGTTTTCCTGAAAAACAATATATACAACAACAGTAATAATAACTGAATATTTGTCTAACTGTCCGTGTGAATTAATGATGTCTTTACCATGCCAGAGAACATCCTTGTTGTCTCAAAGTATTTTACACCTGATGCAGCAACTATTCGACGTCTTCAGTGAAAATACCGTAAAAAAAATCTTCGTCGTCTTGGGCACACGTTACTTTTAACAGTTTCACGAATTTTTGAGTAACCGTTTCAGATCCATTTCATGTTTTCTTCAGCTGAGCAGGATTGTTTTGAATTATTTTAGGAGAAATTTCCTTATTCATGTTTTTGACATGTTTCGCTATTGTGTAGACTTATGATCTTGAAAGCCTGTCACTTTTTAATTATTTGGGTCAAATAATCGGGGTATCAATTGCTTCCTTTGTGCTAAATTGCATTATTTTCTGGTTAAAATAAAGTGTCACTGAAAAATAGTAACCTTCACAATATTGATGGTGAGGTTCAATTAATAAAAAATTATGAGAGGTAGCTGGATAAGGGCTCTTGTTAAGAACTACCATTATTATTTTATATTATTATTATTATAATAAAGATACCTTTTCAAAGTAAAGACAACATAAACTTTCTCTTTATAGATTCGTCATCTCTCGCAGCACAAGGGATATTTTAGAGTTAAATTTAAGTTAAATAAAACTTCTCCCCTACTGTATTCTCTATGCAGCAATACATCAGCATATTGCAGCAGAAGACTTAATGCATTAGCATAATCAATAACGGGCATAAACCCAATGTGTGTGTGTATAGGAAAGTGCGCACGCGCACGACATGAAACAACGTACTCTAGAAGTAAAAACAAAAATAATAAAAACAAATAAAACACGTGAAGAGTAGATACAAGCATTAGTGCAATTTTCAAAACTCATAATTATAAATATATGATTTTACCAATATTTTTGTAATTCGTATGGATTCAAAAGTATCATGCATTTACACCCAGGCAAAATCAGCAACTGAAGAAGCATTTTAAGCATCAAAGAGCATTTCGAAAGACAGAGAGGAGGAATCCCTTTCGTGTGTTCAAACAAGGGAAATTGAATGCAGTAGTGAATTTGGCACCGGCTAGGGTGGTCCCTCAAAGAAAACTTTTTAGTATTAACATAGGTTAGCACTGTACCATGAATAAAAGAATTGACTACTATTTGTTGAAAATACAAATTTCAAGTAGATTTATGAATCTTATACATACTGGGAATACAGACAAGGAAATGAAATATCCTGATTCTGTATTAGACAATGTATGTATGTATGTCTATATATGTGTGTGTGTGTGTATGTAAGTATATATATATATATATATATATATATATATATATATATATATATATATATATATATATATATATATATATATGTATATATATATATAATATATATATTAACTTTTATCACATACACAATTGTTTTGTGCATTAGTAGAATTACTAAAAGGACCTCATTCAAACTGGATGGTATCTAATGGAGTTTTTATTCAAAAAGTTACAAGCTTTCTTGGACAAACAGTCCACATTATCAAGTATCCGTACAATGAGCAGACGCGTAGTCCGGCTGTATTTATATCTGTGTGCTGGGTATATATATATATTTGCACATATGTGAGTTGAATAGGATGCAGTAAGTTTGAAAATGCCTACGAAGGATTTCAGAGGGGTAATTAATCCCTGTTAATGCATACAGATATTTGAGGGTTGATGTAACTAATGTTAGGAGAGTCACTGGGGTGAAGTGTGGATGCTGATTGAAAATAAGACAAAAATGTGAGAGCTGCTAAGATGAAGTGAGGATATGGTTCAAGGTGTGAGGAAATATATTGAAGAGGTTTAAAGGTACTTATCTTAGGTGAAACAAGCACACTTAGTAAAGAGCATACCTGTGGCAAGGGCACTCCGCAGTGAAATCAGCTTGTGCTCTTGAGTGTCATATTATTATTATTTTTATTACAAATGCTAATGCAGTGGATTGTCACGTCATTTGTCCTTGTAACTAATCATTAAGTGAGGATCACTCAGAGAGCGCATAGCTCTGCCAATGCAATCCCAAAGAGAAAATTTGTGTTCTGCATAGAAGGTTCATCCATGATTCAGCACTAAAACTTTACAGTGACTGTTACCTTATTTATCTCAAGAGACCCTATCAGGTAAAACATTTATTGGTGAAGATAAAAATACAAGGACATTCAAACAAATGTTGCATAAAAGTAACTTTTCCATCTCCAGTTTCCTTTTGCAACGGTCACCGTTCCAGGGAATCTATTGGACCTGGTCTTCAAAGGTAACACCAACCTACGCACCGTCACTCTGCAAACGACCCAACAAAAAGTATAACTTTAAATGACGCAGGAAAGAGCACAATATCTCTCCATGATGAACTTCTGTGTAGCAATCTACTTTATTGGGGTTTAAGGCTCGTCCCTGAGGTTGTTAAAGCGGCAGTATTGTTAGGCACGAACTTTAAACGCAAGGCTAGAAACTGAGGAGTTTAAAATCTTCCGTTCAAGTACCATTTGAAACTACTCGGAAGAAAGAATGTCATGCATACTGATCAAAAGAGTTCGAGAGTTTTGGAAGGAAAACATCGAAAGCTCTAACCTGAAGAAAGTTGTTGGCTCAACCTTTGTTGTGATGTTTCTCTTACCTAATAAGTCAGCGAGTGCAATTTTACCTTTACGTAAATAAAACCTGCTCAAAAGACATTAATTTGCGTAACTGTGCCTTGAAATCAAGAAATTAAAAAAGTTCATAGTATGCAATTGGTTTCTCTGTTAATGTACTTTATCCAGCTATGATACGTGTACATTTATAGACAGATTAATTGCTTGATGTAAATCTCGTTATTACAAGAGAATATCACAGGCAGTTAACAGGCAGAGGTTTAGTGCCTAGAGCTTTCATGTTTATTCCTACATTGTCGAAGTACCGAAAATGATAAATTTATTAAACCCCACCTGCCACTTCCCTTACGCCCACCCCCAAAAAATAAATGCCAACAGGATGGCAGTACTGTACATTTAGAAACATTTCTTAAGTAGTCAGCTGAAAATATAAAAAATGGGTAAATTGGGATGTTATTGATATTCGCTAAATATTAATACATGAGATGAGTAAACATGCCGCAGACAAGAGGAAGCCAATACATATAGTAACTGGCCCTTGACGATCGCAGACCATTCGGCAATCATCTATTTAACAATATTGAAGTTTGTAATTTCCAGGAATGGTAACGACATTTACGTGGCTTCCCGAAAAAGATATTTCGAAACCGTTCACTACGATGCGCAACATATTCAGATAAATCTTCAAGATGGATTTTTGACTAATTATAAACAGATGAGAAAAATATATAAAAGATTCTGTTACAAGGAATATCCTTTACCTAAAAAGTAGGTTAGTTTAAATTAGGAACTGCGCAAACAAGAGAAGCAAAGATAACTACAATAACGCAAGACCACAAAACGCTAATCAATTTTATTCTCAACCAGTAAAAAATGTATTCACCTGAAACGCACCTGAAAAATGCCTTTAGATATCATTTTCTCCTTTCTGCTTAATTCATTCCCTACTTTAAGAGAGAAGCCAGCTTATTCGGGGAAACAAGAGCTAAAGAAATATAAAAATCAATCCTTCTTCAAACTGTTGGAAACACGGGCATAATTTTACCTCATCAATAAGACAACGAAGTAAACAAAACGCTAGAAGTAAATCAAACAACTAGAAGGCATAATAAAAATTACCCACACGTTTAAAGACCGTTTAAAGTATAGAAATATAAATTGACGTATTCCAAGAAATAATAATAATAATAATAATAATAGTAAACTTACCATTTTCTGAAGCGGAGTGTTTCCCGAATGAAAACCTATCAAACGACTTCAAAAGGAAGCTCTGGTCGTCTTTATTCCCGAAAAACACCATTTTTTATTATTATTATTAAAGTCGATGAGTTATTGGAAGAGCTTTCTGCGACAGAAGAATACTAATTGGTATGGCTGAAGACGTTACAGCATGGCATCACTAGTTTCTCTGTCTTTCTCTGTTCTCAACCTTTACAGTTTGAGAGTCTCATGTTCTCTTTGGATTTTGCTTATTTAGCTGCATGATCAAATATTGCAAAACCTGGAAATTTTTTCTATTTACATTATCAAGGTAAATACACTAACCAAACACATTCTTGGACAGATTTTTATATATATATATATATATATATATATATATATATATATATATATATATATATATATATATATATATATGTGTGTGTGTGTGTGTGTGTATGTGTATGTGTACACATGTATGTATATACGTAAGTATATGTGTAATATATACTCTCTTGTTCTTGAAACCACTTCTTCAATATCCTAACCTTTCTGTAGTCCTATGGGTCGTATCATAATTTAGCGGTTAGGGACCTTCCTTTCATCAGAGACACAATGACCTTCACAAGCAGCGTAGTATTACTCCTAACCTTTATTCTCCTCCTTCTTCCCCCGACTCTCCTCTTTTATCTCTCATAAACTTTCTCATACATCCATGATATTAGAAATACGATATTGCGTAGCGTCAACACTCAACGCAAATTCCCTGGTTTAGGCCTAAATGCGAGATGTAATATAGAAAACATGATAACGACAAGGCGTGAGCAACTCTAGTGATAAGGTTACAACTCTCTCTCTCTCTCTCTCTCTCTCTCTCTCTCTCTCTCTCTCTCTCTCTCTCTCAGCCTCGTCTCACCAGCAAGAGACCTGAGTGGGATTCCCTGACAAATGGAGGACGGTAAGGGGCCAGCAACCTCATCTCCAATAAACTTGTTGAGAGCCGAAAAGGTAACGCCTATTGAGTCGAGATCTAATGAGAAAAGGTGTATGGTTCAAAATTTATGTAAGTAAAAAGGAAAAATATGCAATTCTTCTAGATAAAACATTTAAAAACATGTACAGTTTTGTAACCAAAATAACCTAATATCTTAATAATTTCAGAGCGTGCATTGACATCAGTCTGATTTAGTGGAATCTAGAACAACCAAACCCTCATTTTGAGTCTTCATATAACACAACCGAATCTGATACGAACACCAATATACTAAATACTAAATAACATCATTGTATTTCTGCAACAGGTACCGGGTAGTATTTAACTATCATAATTAACAAATGAAGTACTGAAAGATATACAAAGAAAATACATTTTTTGCGTACATTGAATCACTTGTTAATGTTATATCAATGGATTTTCAAAGCAATGTAATAGAAAGCAAGTTCTTTCTATAAACTCAACGTTTACTTAACTTAAATTCATACTCAGACAGAATTCCACTTCCCTCTGAATAGCTCAGCTTTTATTCACTAAACAACCTCCAGGAACTATCAGACATGTCTCCAGAAAGTGATCATCGATATTACGGCTCCATTTGGTGAACCACAATGATGAGGAAACCGAAGGCCCAACACCTCATCCAGTTCAGACTCTGCTTAGTAAAGCCTTTTCCAATCACAGGTGTCCAGCCATGAGACATCATCACGAATCCACAGCGCCCCTCCCAGCAAGAAAAAAAAAACTGGAAAATAAGAGTAAAATAGGATACTGCCGTCCTTGAACAAAGACAAAGAAATTTTGGGAAAACTATAAAGGAGTCGTATACCTCTGGATGAGAAGGGAGATTTCACACAAAATTCAGAAAAAGCAGAAGGGATTTTTCACATTCACTTTTATCGAAACTCTTCAGACATTTTACGTTTTGAGAGATATGGCTCCGCTATTATTGAGCGAAAGACCACCACAAAAATTAAATATATAAATTCTTCTGTTAATACATAAATACGAGTAATCATTTGCTCAACAGTGTATATATATATATATGTATATATATATATATATATATATATATATATATATATATATATATATATATATATATATATATATATATATATATATATATATATACATACATACATATATTGGTTCCTTATACACGCGTGGCATTTATATTCACAAATATTAAGCTACAAATATCTTTTAATATCGAAACACCATACCTTGGGAATAACTTGCACGCAAGGTGAATTATTTATTGACGAGTGCATTTTCATTTTCATTATTGCCACATTGTCTCATCATGCTTCATAGCAACAAATTTATCGTTCAGTGAAGACCTACATGACGTTTCTTTGACAATCAGAATAACGAAAATAAAAAAAAAAAGAGCGCTCGAGAATTAAAGATGTCTATGAAAAAGATGATTCCATGCACACTTTGAAAGGAAGTCTGTGAACATGAACACGACCTTAGCCTGCTTGCATGCTTTAAAGCAGACACCGGGAACTTGTTAGCCTTGAAGACGTCTCCTATCCCCACCACACTACATAATTGGGCATTTGATAGACACAGACGAAGAAGATATACGTGAATCTCAGTACTGAGTGATATACATGTCGGTGCAATGAGTGACGATAAACAGTTATGTGAGGAAAAGCAGTTTATACGATCATCCAAAGATGGTAAATTACCGATGAGCTTTAGTGTTCAGTTATGTTGTGCAGTCCTTGGCCACCATATCTATTTTTGTGGTTCGCCATTATATACATTCAAAAGTTAACACCTGAATATATGCTGTCCATATTCAGACATGCACACACGTGTAAGTATTTAGTGTATATGGTTGTGCAATATATTTCTACGAATGTTCGTAAGCGTAATTAGGCACTCACACATAAATGCGTATTGATATAGATAAGCTGATATATTTTTTTACCACTGAATAGCTAAAAACGGTAAAAAAACTAAAAATGGCTTCGTGAGCAAGAAAACTCTGTAAAGTCTTGTACACTGATGTTTGAAAAGAGTGAGTCATCACCAATGCAACTGATTCTAAACTGCGTATAGTTTGTCATGGATGCAAGTTATCTCCAACAGATCGAAATTATTTAAGCCAGATCGAAATGTTCTCAAACAGATCAAAATGATTTCATCCGAATCGTATTGATTTGAAATAGATCAAAATCATCAGTCAAATCGAAATTGAGGGAATCAACGGGAAACTGGTGAATTCACAAATAAATGAAAATTTAAACTCAAGAAAATGAGAGAGAAAAAGGACGAGCAGAAAGCAAAGGATGATGAAGATCTAGGAGTCTGGTATGAAGAAAGTGAGTATTTATCAAAAATTGAATCTCGAATTAATAATCTGCTCCAGGGGTCACTGGGTAAGCGGAGCTGTGAGAGAGGTGACTCGTGCCATTGAATCAGATATAAAGTAAGGATGAGGAGAGAAGCGACCTGCAGAAGAGAGAGTGAGTCAGTATCTGAAGTAAGCACAAAATGCTGATAAAAAAATAAGGTTTTAATTCTGAATTATTGTAGAAGAGTGAAGGAAGACCTTTTTGGATAAATGAACAATACCCTAAACATTGCTTGATAAGAGCCTCTTATCGCCGAAAGAGCCGAATCAAGAAACGCCAGGCAAATTTTAACAGCCAGAACTTTAAGTATAGTCTTTATTTAAACAAATCTATGCATCATTTTGTATAACGAATACGTATGGCAGACAAGGGATATTTATATTCGATATTCACAAATATCGAAGGAAGGTCTAACGATCCGAAAGACGAAAGTTGAGAAAAGGAAGGCGATGGCTGACCTCGAATTCAAGAGAAGTCTGAGAGGAAGGCGAGGAGAACTTGTTAAGGGCAGAGCCATCATCAGGAGTAAGAGGGACGCGAGGTGGTCTGAAAGACTCCCTAATGAATGGAATGAAAACAAGAAGTTGACAGGAATTGTTTGTTATATTATACAGTATTTAGGAGTCCATGCGTGCGAGTTCATATATACTGTGGATAAGTACACACACACAATACATATATATATATATATATATATATATATATATATATATATATATATATATATATATATATATATATATATATATATATATATATATATATATATATATATATATGCATATATATTTATATACACCGTGGCGTTAGCACGTCTGCCAAGCCGGTGGTCATCCTGTCATCAAAGTTAATCAATATTGGGTCAGATAAATGCTTCGACTGGTGACTACGAAGAAATGCTAGATCGTGTCAGCAAAAAAGCCTTGTAAATATTCATTGTTATTTATGGGAACTAGCAACTTCATCCCAAAATTATTTGGTGGAACTCGTGCAAATGATATACATAAACGTATACATACACATATACAGATATTCATATGCATCCATGTGTGTATATATATACACCCACTTATATATATAGATATATGTATATAAATAAATCCTCAAGAATAATGCGAGAGGAAGAAGAACCTCTTTCATTCAAACACCTTTAAGGCGACTCCTGGATAAACTAACTCCTTTGGGTGGTAGAACTTTTAAATCGATAACACGACTTTCCTGAGAAAAAAAAAAAGACAGACATCATCTTAATGGACCCCGCCTTCCCATTGAAAGAATACGGAGGCCGATGGTAAAGGCTATTTAATGTTCCTACCCAATCCAGGAATAACGGAAAGGGGAAAAAGAAAGGAGAGTGAGAGACAGTGATGTTAACCCTAGCTCATAAGGGAATATATATATATATATATATATATATATATATATATATATATATATATATATATATATATATATATATATATATATATATACACACATACATACTGTATATATTTTATGTACGTCAGTATAAGGGTGTTTATGTATGTATTTAAGTTTGAGCACAGAAAAAGACCACACACAAACACATTTACAAATACTGTATATGCGTGTGAATAAGTCTGTAAAATGTTTATACATGTATTTACCAATATATGTGCGTGTGTGTGTGTGGGTGTGTAGTGTATGCCACAAGATGCCTTTTTATATGGTGAAAAATCAGTTTGAAAGATGAACTTGTTGCTTTTGCTAACACGATCATTTTTTTAAGGAAATGTTTCTATCTCTTATCATGTGCATGAATGTCCAAGTGCTGCACATGTGAAAAAGTCGTTGATTTAAACAAGCTAAAAAGGAAGTACAGTTCTCTTTTTCGTAACTTTTTACCATGAGAGAGAGAGAGAGAGAGAGAGAAATAGCGCTGACTGCCATCACGAATACGGAATACCAAGGATAAACAATTGTACTTCCGCCTCAGTAATAAAAGAAAAACTTGAAACTGTCCGTTGTGTGAAGGGGATTCAAACCCATATTAAAGGGAACACTGAATAACAGTAAAATCCCGATATGGCAACTCACAAATGAAGGAAGATTGGCTTCATCTCACTTTACTTATGAATCAGACTCCCAAGTAGTTAGTTTTATCTGCTTAACACTAAAACTGAATCTAAGAGAGATTGTAACTTCGATATTGTTCACGTTTAACAAAGTCTGGATGTTGAGGGTTGCCGATATTGTTCACGTTTAACAAAGTCTGGATGTTGAGGTTGCCGAATTTGACAAGGAGACCGACCTCCGTGGGAAGGTGAATGAGGTCCACCTCTTACTTAACTAGACGTGTTTTTAAGTGCTCTAGATACGCTCAAGGTAACAGAGTGGGAATATTCACGCAAAAACGCTTACGCAAAGATATGCCTCGTCAAGTCTTGCATAAACACCGCCTGTTTATTGGACAATTTTCCAGAAAACAAGTATCCTTTGGGAAATGAAGCAGCAATGAGCGTTGCACAGTAGCATACGAATACAATTAATAAAAAATAAATAAATAAATAGCTGTGCCCTGTGACTAACATAATAAGCCGTAAAATCAAAGCAACACCGCTAATGAAGATTCAAACCAGTCATGTGGAACCGAAGGAGATTTTTTAAAAGATGTCTTTACACTAATGATGTCGGGGCTAGTACACTTGATTTATGAGGATCACTTCATGTACGATATGAAAGCCAACACCCCCCAGATGTACAGATCACTAATGAGAACATCAAGGTTGTTCTTTGTGCTTCTGATCAATGTTTGATTAAAGGTTGCAAAATGCTCTGGCTATCAAGGCGAAATGCTAGATAGACCGATAGATAATCATAGGATGCTCTGTGTCATCATTTATAACATAAATTCCATAATTCAAGGAAAAATATGGAGAGAGATCAAATACTTCACCCTGACAGCGTTCAGGAAAAAGGGGGTTAAAGTCAAAACCCCAGCAACCATGAAAAAGTGATGGCTAACGCAAGAAACATTTAAAAAAATGTAAGTGCATCAATATGTAAATAAAAACTTGTACAAACAAGGGGCAGACAAAAAAAGCTTTATAACCTACAAGAGTAAAAGGAAAAATTGCAAGGATAACCAGACTTTTCTGACCCTCCAATG